>NC_053023.1:649853840-650026908 GCF_003073215.2 Triticum urartu | reverse complement strand
CAAGCTTCTGCCACTTAAAACGGTGCTTGGGTAAGTTGTATTTCATCTTGCGTCCTTGATATATTGCTTCAAACAGAAACTGTACTGATCCTTCTTAATTTTTCTTTCTCATGGCCAAACCTAGACCCAGCAAGAAAGCTCGTCTAGACAAAGCGGTAGAAGAAAATATCGCTCCTGAACCGGACAAAATACCAGATCCCGAAGAAACCATCCGTGATGATGTACCGAACGACCCACCACCGCAAGACCATGACTTTGTTGCTGAAGAGGCACATGTTGATGCCACATGCCCTTTTGATCAGCCCATAAGCCCTGTCCGGATTGACAAAACAACTAGTCCATCAAAGCACACTGACAAACCGGCGACCCCAGTACAAACCGGTGAAGCAAAAGATGATGATGTTGTTATTACTGGCATTGGTCGTATGGAGCCAAGCAATCCTGTCGCCTTATCCAAGCATACTGCCAAAGATGAATTTGCTGCAATTGGTAAAGGCAAATGGAATGCCGATTTGGCAACCTATGCCGCTCTGAACGCCCAAGATCTCCATTCCGGCTATCTGAACCGGCTATACACCACTCGTGATTATGAAGCTGGACTGGTTAATATGATGAAAGAAAATATGAGGTAATTTCTATATGCTTCTCTGCTTGTATATTACAGTCTGTCAACTCCAATAGCCCCCAAGTGATGGTTTAAGATATCAACTTAAACCGGGACTTTCCAAGGTGAACTTCAATTCATTTGTACTTTGCTGACGTAGCCCCCAAGGGCCGGTTCAACTTAATGCAGTTAAACCGGGACTTTAGATAGTAAAAATTCCAGCGTTAGTAATAACTGAGCAAATAGCCATTAGCCCCCAAGTGCCAAGTTGAATACTTGTATTGAGCTTGGGTCTTTATATAAATTGTATGATGAAAAGCAAATATGCATTAGCCCCCAAGTACCAAGGGCATAACTTGTTATGTGGTTGGCACTTCAATTCTATATCGTCATCTTCATCATATGATTATCTGTATGCAGGCTGAGCTGAGCAAAAGAGAAAGTCAAATCGCCGATCTGCAAGAAAACCTGAAATCCCAACAAGCTAAAACCTCTAAGGCAAAAGAGGAATTAACCAGCGCTTTAAGCGTCATGGAGAAGCTTAAGGAGGGCTACAACAAAGAGCGGGTGGATTGGGCCACTGAGAAAGCCGCTTTAACGCAATGAGCAGAGAATGCCGAAGCTGCACTCAAACTGGTGGTGGATGAATTAACCAGTGTAAAACGGCAAGTTCATGCCATGACTGCTGGTGTCTTTGGTAAGCCTTCTTGATTTCTGAAGTAACTAGGCCTTCTCATGTAACTGCCGGTTTATTAACCCTTGCAATGATACAGGAACACGCATTGGTCACTTGGGATCAGATGTTGGGAAGAAGTTGAAAGCCGCCTATACATTGATAGAACAACTGTATACTAGTGTGCAATGGATCATCTTTACTGCTTCCCACAACAACCCGCCGCCCACCTTGATCCAGGACACTATTAAAAGGTTGTCTATGCTTCCTGCCCGGGTTGAAGAGCTGAAGAAATCTGCTGCTAGAACCGGCGCTATAAACGCCTTAATCCAGGCAAAAGCGTGGGTGCCGGATTTTGATCCTGTTGAAGCGGCCCAAGGCTACCCTAGCTTGAAGGAAGACGGGACAGAGTTTTGTGAAGAGGATCTCCGAGCTATAAACCGGGAAGTGTGCCCTCTAGCTTGTCAATTGGTTGAAGAGGTGGATTTGTCCCACTATCATGCCCAATATGATGATCAAAACAAATGAGTGGCTGCACCAGTTCCTGAAGCGGAAAACCTTATACCCCCAATCCGTAAGCATACTTACGCTCCTGACATTGAACCGTCGTTGCTGATCGGTGATGAAGATATCTTTCAAGCATTAACTGGAATCGACTGGGCAACTGTTGACTTCCAGCCGCTGGGTAGGGAAGTAGAGGCTGAAGCGGCGCGAGATGACCCGCAACCATCAGGTCAAGCTGGTGACCAAGCATGAACCGGAAGCCGGTTTAAATCACTGCATGTTTGTGTTATCCAGAAAACAATGATCTTATTTGGGCACCGTGTTGCCTTGTAATAGGCTAGCTGATACACTTGGTTTTGATATGCCTTCGTGCATATTTATTGCAACTGATGCCTCCGTTAAATTATCAATCTCCAAACTATTTTCTGCAGCCAAAAAAAACTTAAAGCGCCGCCGCGGTTTTATCACCAGGCGGGTCATGATATCTATGTGTGTGAAATCAAAGATAATAGCTTAGATTTAAGCATATGGTCAAATATTGAGATACATAATACCTGCGATCATGGGGCATGAAGTTGGCTGGGCCAATCTTGAAGCGGAGTTTAGGAAACCCACACTATTGGAGGAGAAAGCAGCTCCTGTGTATATAAGGTCGGTTTACAATGTAAACCGTTCCTGGTTATGATAAACACCGGTTTTACTCATAATAGGATGGTAATAAAAATCAAACCGGGTAATTAGTCTTCGAATTAAAATTTGACCGTGCTCTGTCAATGTGTAATTGAGAGTTGAACCAGTTTAGTAATGTCGGTTTAAAAATGCAACAAAAAAGGTCTTTAACAAGAAAGAACAGAATTCAAGCAAAGGCAAAGAGAAAACCATTTGCAAATGAGGCTTTGGGCCGATCAAGTGGCATTACCATGGTCAGACAAGACCATGCCCCCAAAAAGGCGTAGCTATGGTTCAAGTAAGCCAGGTCCCCAAATGATGCATTGGCATTACGCCGATCAAGAGGTGTAGTGATGGTTCGGGTTCGACCAAAGCCCCCAAGTGATGTTGTGGCACTAGGCCGATCAAGAGGCGTGACTATGGTTCAGACATGACCAAGTCCCCAAGTCATGCTGTGGCTTTCGCCTACCAAGTGGCGTTGCTATGGTTCGGACACGACCAAGCCCCCAAGTGATATGATATAAAGCTTTGAGAAGCTAACTCAAGGGGTAAACCGGAGGCCGGTTTAAGACAGAAACTCCGTGTAACCACACATGATGTAAAAAGAACAGAGACCCCACTTTAGCTGAGGCTCCGGTTTATTGCATTGATCATAATATATACATTGTCATAATATGTACATAAGTAGAGCCTATGGCTCAAGTATAGTAACGCCGAAGATGGGCTATGTTCCACGGCATGTTGGTCTCCTCCTCTGATGTACGTGAGTCTTTGTGCTCTCGAATATCGATCAGGTAGTATGACCCGTTGTGTAGATTCTTGCTGAGCAGATAGTTACTCCCCCGGCCACCAGATCAGGTTTGGAAACCTGAATTATGTTGCTAACATCCAAGGAGACCTAGTCTTCGATGGGTTTGCGTCCTCGACCACCACTCTATGTCCCCGCCAAGAAGACTCTTCAGATCCCCTGCCAGATCTCGTCTAGGGGTCAACACCAACACCCACCTCGGCCTTAGATCCGGGGTAGGTCTCATTGTCTGAAGACGGGAACATAAGCCCCACCGAGCTTCTTTCCCTCAAGGAGCTTCCTACCGAAGACCCAGATGCAATCTTAGACTTGGCTCTGGGCAACCATCCCGAACTGCCGAGGTCTGCACTTAGCGGGTCTGATCAGGCGCCCCGTGCCGAATTCAGCACGACAGATCCGCAGTTCCCGGTCCCGCTTCCACTCCTAGATGAAGCATTGGGTTTGATGCAGTCTCTCGCCATCACGGAAGCTTTACCTCCGAACTGTACCCAGCTCGGTCTGGGGGCTGAGAGTGGGGAATTTTGCGCCCCACCCACCACCCACTTAGTAGACACTATCAAGGACTTAACTGACATGTTGTACTATGCGTCCGAAGACATCAACGACATGGACGACGATGCCGACGACGAACCAAGCCAAGTCCCACCCGTTACGGGGTGTTGGACGGCCACCCGTTACATGGTGGAAACTCCAAAGAAGGACGAGGATAACTCAAGACCAGATGAGGACAAACCTGTCGATAAACCTCAAAAACGCTGACGTCAACGGCACTGCTCACGATCGCATCGGGCAAAGGATAGCAATACCGGCACCGGAGATAATGAGACTCCGGACGATGCCGAAGATCCCGAATACCCTGTCGAGCCCACATCTGAACAGGATGAAAGGGAAGAGGATGAATATAGCCCCGGACACGCTGACAATGAAATTGTGGAGGACATCAACTATATGCCAGAATCCAAAGAGGAGGTCAGCCTCGGTGAGGAAGACTTCATTGTCCCAGAAGAACCCCTTGACCAAGAACGCTTTAAGCGGCAACTCATTGCTACAGTCCGGAGCCTGAAGAAGAAGCAGGAGCAGCTCAAAGAAGAACAAGACACACTAAATGAAAGGTGGACTAAGGTCCTGGCTGCTGAGGAATACGGCCAAGAGCGACCTGTCAAAAGTTACTATAGGCGCAAGCTACTGTTCGATGATGAGGTCCTTGAGCCAATACTGTTGAAATAAAATCAGGCAGATCAACCAGACCAACCACCGCGTGGACGGGACAAAACGACATATCAAGCCGAATACCAACCCGCACCCCCTCGCCGAAGAGGCAGGGAGATGGCAGTTGCGGGATACACATACGACTTGCAACATGACCTAGGCAATAAAGCTGGTTAGACTAGATCTATTTACGGATCAAGGGGCCGTGCCCCGGTGCGAGACAATGGCTATGAAGCCCGGCGTGATGACCGTTACTATGTTCGGGATCAGTACCGAACTCAGATGTCAGCCAATCTCCGTCGTGACATTGCGCGATACAGAGGGGCTGCACACCCCCTATGCTTCACCGATGAGGTTATGGAACATCAATTTCTAGAAGGGTTTAAACTTGTAAACATCGAACAATATGATGGAACGACGGATCCGGCCATCTGGATCGAAGACTTCCTTCTCCACATTGATATGGATCGAGGAGATGATCTCCATGCCATTAAATATCTTCCTCTAAATCTTAAAGGACCAGCATGGCACTGGCTAAATAGCCTCCCAGAAAACTCCATTGGAACCTGGGAAGACTTGGAAGATGCTTTTAGGGCTAACTTTCAGGGCACTTATGTCCGGCCACCAGATGCTAACGACTTGAGTCACATAATTCTGCAGCTAGGCGAATCAGCTCACAAGCTTTGGAATTGGTTCTTAACTAAAAAGAACCAGATCGTAGACCGTCCAGATGCCGAAGCCTTAGCGGCCTTTAAGCACAGCGTCCATGATGAATGGCTCGCCTGATACCTTGGGCAGGAAAAGCCGAAGACCATGGCAGCCTCAACGGCACTCATGACCCACTTTTGTGCGGGCGAAGACACCTGGTTGGCTCATAGAATCAATAGCTCAGGCATCCCCGGCACCTGCGAAGTGCGGTAAGGCAACGGTAAACCTTGCCGAAATAAAAACAAACGTCGGAACAACAACAACGATGATGCAGACGATACGGCAGTCAATGCCGGATTCACCGGTCCTATGTCCGGTCAGCGGAAGAAACCTTTCAAAGGCAACAAAGAGGGGCCATCCAACTTAGACAAAATCTTTGAGAGGCCCTGTCAGATTCATGGCACACTCGATAAACCTGCAAATCATACCAACGGGAACTATTAGGTTTTCAAACAGAGCGGTAAGTTAAATACCAAACACAAGGGAAAAGGGCCTCCAAACAAAGACGATGACGAGCCCCGTCAGCTGAACACGGGGGTCAGAAGAAATTTCCCCCTGGGGTGCGGACAGTGAACATGATGTACGTCACTCATATCCCCAAAAGGGAGCGCAAACGCGCGTTACGGGACGTCTATGCCGTAGAGCCTGCCGCTCCTAAATTTAACCCACAGTCAGCCTATCCGATCACCTTCGATCACAGGGACCACCCAACCAGTATCCATCATGGGGGTTCGGCCACCCTTGTTCTTGATCCAATCATCGATGCATACCACTTTACTAGAGTCCTTATGGACGGAGGAAGCAGTCTCAACTTGATCTATCAAGATACTGTCCGAAAATGGGTATCAACCCATCATGGATCAAGCCTAGTAACACTACCTTTAAAGGTGTGATACCAGGAGTGGAGGCCCGTTGTACGGGCTCAATAACACTGGAGGTAGTATTCGGCTCCCCAGATAACTTTCATTGTCAGGACCCCGATTCCAAGTCACATCGATCTAGCCGGTAACACCTCATATCACTTTGCGGCCTCACGCACGGTATTCCCACGGGTGTAGCCTTACCATGGCACGGGACCGTTTGCGCCTTTTGGCTCACATATATGATAGTGTCGCTAGCATCCATATGACAGAGAACCCGGGCCGACATGACTAGTCATGAACCCAAAGTGGCACTAACTTACGGGGACAGGCATACATGAATCAACATCGAGCATGTCGGTCAGCAGCGTGCGAATCTGGGCTGTAGCACTGGGCTGACAGGACTCCGGTGAACCGGGTTGTAGCAGGCTAGACAGGACTCCGGATGTCACCGCGTGACATTTCCCCGAAGGGACAGACACGGGAACGAAGTGAATCACATGCCGGCCAGTCAAGTGTTCCGGAGCAGTAGTGCTGGGCTAGCAGGACCCCGGTGAACTGGGCTGTAGCGGACTACTATGGCTCATGGAAGCAAAAGACTACATTTCCCCATAAGAGAGGCTACCAAGGATAAACAACTAGGTTGTCAGATCCCACACATACCAAGCATTTCAATCATACACACAATATGCTCGATATGTGTAAATACAACATGGCATCACAACAAGACTCTACGACTCAAAGTATTTATTCATTAGGCTCCGAGGAGCAAGATATTACAAACATGGGTCTCATGACCCAACATTTAGAGCATACAAGTCAAAGCACATGCGGAAGCTTAACATGTCTGAGTACAGACATCTACAAATGAAAAAGGCTGAGAATCCTGACTATCTACCAGATCCTACTGAGGGCACAAGATCGTAGCTGAGGTATCAAGCTAAACATCGAAGTCCACGCGGAACTACTAGCGAGACTGACGTCTCTCTGCAAAAACATAAAATAGGCAAACGTGAGTACAAATGTACCCAGCAAGACTTACATCAGAACTAGCTACATATGCATCGGTATCAATAAAGGGGTGGTGGAGTTTGACTGTAGCAAGCCAGCTTTGACTCGGTGGCTATCCTAAACTATGACTGCAAGTAACTCTTTTGAGGTGGCGCACACGAGTCCACATATTCACCATATCAATACACCACTATGGATCCGCTCCCGTCTCCGTACGAGAAGGCCATCCATAGCACTCATGCTTATCTTTCGAGTTTTAGAGTATCCACTTTCACTTGTCTATGAACTGTTATAGGCAACCCAGGAGTCCTTTACCGCAGACACGGCTATTCGAATAGATGATGTTAACCCTGCAGGGGTGTACTTCTGCACACACGCTCTCACCACTTATCACCGTTTACACGACATGTAATCGGCAACCATCAAGCGGAAGCCCAGCGAGGGTGTCGGCCACGGCCTACCTAAACACTCAAGTCTCTAGTCCAGGTTTATCGCCTATTCAGGTTACATCCACAGGGAGTGCGGCCGAGGTTTCCACATACGGCCCCGAACGATGTGAGCAGGGTTCCCGAGACACCAAACGGGCGCCCGGTACACCGTGCCACATGCCTACCACATCACAGCCCACCCCTCAGGTCAGCGCTTCCCACGGCTTCCAGCATACTACAAACACCAGAAACTACTTGCAACTCCTGGACAGAGGACAAGGGTGATCAAGAAGCCGAGAGGGTCCATTGGTTTCGGGCCCAATGCGTGGTAGTAACTGTTTCATGGATCACAAACACAGAACTCAGTTCCTGAGGACGGCTTCAATGAGACAACACACCATGTACTCCTACATGGCCTCTCACCGCTACCTTTACCAAATCGTGTTCACACACTTAGCTCACACACAGTAGGACATGTTCATCACCATTCCAATTCATCCCCGATGAATCAGACCTGACTCAACTCTAAGCAGTAGCAGGCATGACAAACAAGCATGAATGAGTAGGCACATCAGGGCTCAAACAACTCCTATTCATGCTAGTGGGTTTCATCTATTTACTGTGGCAATGACAGGTCATGCAGAGGAAAGGGGTTCAACTACCGCAGCAAGTAACAGTTGAATCGATGCTGTCCTAATGCAGTAAAAGAGAGTAGGAGCGAGAGAGTCGGATTGTATCGGAATGAACAAGGTGGTTTTGCTTGCCTGGCAATTCTGAAGATAGTATAACTATTCATCGGTGTCATCGATCTCATCGTCGGAATACGTCTATCGAGAGGGGACAACCACCGCCAATAGAGAGGAAACACAATCAATGCAATGCAACAATATGATGCATGAATGTGCCATGGTAATATGAGTGTGTTGGGCTAATGCAACTAAAACCAGGGTGGTTTGAGCTTATTTCAATCAAAGATTCAAACACTAACTCAAGTTATGAATTCAAAAGAGTGCATTATCATGTTTGATCTAAACAGCAGGGTTAAGTTGCTTTAACATGCATGAAAATGGTACAGATGGATAGATTGGATTTTTTCTGATCATTTTTCATATATAACTTATTTCATTCCGAGCTACGGTTGAATTTCTATGATTTTTTTGAAGTTTGAACTATTTTCTGGAATTTCCTGTATAAGAATAATTCCAGTAATTGAATTAATGTGTCAGCATTGCGTCAGGGTGACGTCAGCGGTCAACGGAGCTGGTCCAGGTCAAACTGACCAGTGGGTCCCGTGTGTCAGTATTAATTAAACTAACTAAAATTAGTTAGCGCTAATCCTAGGTTAATTAGCAGAGCGGACCCCTCTTGTCATAGACTCAGGGGGAGTCAACCTGGGCTCACCCAGTCAAAGTCAACGGGTCAAACCCGCCGGCGTTTAGCCACCGGCGAGGCCAGACGCGGCGGTGGAAGTGCATCTTCGTGTTCCGGCGACCAAATGGACGATGGAGAGAATCTACGCATAGCTGGGAGAAAGCTGCATCGTTTGGTGGCGGTGGTTGGGCTCGGGGTTGCCGGAAACATCACCGGTGACAACCTTGGCGGTCGCCGGAGTCGGTGAGCTCGGGCTCGTCGCTAGGAGGCACAGCGAGGCACGTGGAGTGGTGCATTGGGCTCCTGGGGGTGCGGTAGGGCTAGTGGACATGGTGGCGCGGCCGTTGAGTGGCCGGAGTCTCGTCGGCGACGAGCTCCGCGGAGGCGCGTGCGGGTGAGCTACATGTAGTCGCTATGGGGCTCGAGAGGGAGAAGGGAGGGGATAGAGAGGTGGCCAGGCTCACGGTGGTTGCGACGGAGCTGACGGTGAGGTCGGGGACGGCCTGCTGCGACGGTGACGGAGAAGGGGATCTCCGGTGGTGGTCGACGAAGACGGGGTCGGTGGAGGCGGTGCAGAGCGTGCGAGCGCTCGGGGCTCAGCCTGCTCGACGTAGTCGACAACGGCGGAGTGAACGGACATGGTGGCGCGACACGGGGACGACGGCGGATGCGGTTATCACGGTGGCGCGGGCGCGGCAGCGTCGGCCATGGTGCGGGAGAGCAAGGGAGAGGAGCTGGGGAGGAAGAGGCGTGTCTGCGAGCTCGGGGGAGAAGTGGGTGACCGACCCAGGGCAGCGGAACAGCAAGGGGAGGAAGCAGGGCGGCAGGCGGCTGCGTGGCGCGCGCTGGTGTCGGCGTCGAGCACCTGGCTGCCTGCTTGGCTGAGCCAAGCAGCTCGCTGGAGCGGTGGCTGGGCTGGGCCGGCAGGTGGGCCTGCTGGGTGGCGCCAGGTAAGCCTCTGCTCTCTGCTTTTGTTTCTGTTTTCTATTTTTATTCCTCTGTTTTGAATTAGTAAAAATGCTAATTCATTTTTAAAACTCCTAAGACAAATTGTGGACACTAGTTGGTTTATTCCAACAGCCCACAAATTATTCCAGAATATTTGGAGCATTCTAAAATATATATAGAATTCAAATTCCCCAATTCAAATACATTATGATTTAATTCAAAAATCCAGGAATGACCTATAGATATGTTCATCATTTTTGGCAGGGGTGTTCACCTTTATTAGAAATCATGAACATTTCCAAAGGGCATTCTGGGTCATTGAAAAATATTTTCTTTGAACCTATTTGAGTTTCATTTGGTGCTAGGGTTTACCAATCCCCATTTCAAAATTCATAGAAATTAAAAATGATGCATGGATGCAATGCCACTAATTACAAGAAGATTTCTAGGGCTGTGACATTCATAGTGAATAGTTAATCTTCGACATCGTCCCTTTCCGCAATAGCTATGCACTGCTCGGATGAACTACTTTTGCCCGCTTCAATGCAGTCCTGCATTATGCTTAATTGAAGCTCAAAATGCATGGACCTCGTGGCGTTATTACAGTCAATGGTAATATGGAGCGCTGACTCATACTGAAGAGCACACCGCGGCCCTCGCAGCTGAAGTGTACAACAGCCTTATCAAGCTTAACAATTCGCCGGCCAATAAAGCCAATGACGTATCCAAACAGGTCCGGTCCATGCATAATAGCAATAAGTCAACGGATCCGGACCTTCATTAGTAGTTTGGCCTCCACCGATCGCCCCACCAGGTCGCGGCTTATGTACCGCGCGTACATAATTACGCACTAAAAATACCTTGGGCGGCGCCGGAGGCACACTGCTGAATAGGTCCATTACATGGCTTGACCATAATTGGACCGCATATATCCTTTTTGTTTTAATGCAGGTTCATCAAGAGCCCTACTTGCAGGATTCTTATCGCAGGAGACCCATTTAAGGCGGGCACATTTCGAACCATCAAATACTCCTCTCAAAGGACTCGCTACTAAGGAGAAAAGGCGCAGACGTGCCGCGGGGCATCATTGGAGTTTCTCTTCTGAACTATGGTTTTTAGGCCCTGTGGTAGACTTTCCCTTATGTAAAATCTTTTCCTTTTTTCTGTGGACATGTAATATGACCCTATTATTGAATGACATTGCCTGTCATTGACATATCAATAAAGATATAAAGGGCACAAATTCTTATCACCTTCTTGGTTGGGGTTTTGAATTTTTTGTTGTCATCTGCGCTCCCCCTTACGTTCGACTCGCATACGTGGCTTGACACGGTCTTCATACCAGGGGATGTCTTCGGCCCCGCAAATTTCTTAAGTCCGAACACCTATAGGGAACTCTTCGGCGTCCCAGATATGGCATTATATGCATCCGCTCCGAATCATGTGTTTGGTCTATAGTTGGGTTGCCCGGCTCCTATGTTTGCCACCTTACGTTCCACAAGTTCGGCTAAGGTAGTAAAGGGAGAACTATTGCGATTGTATTTCCGGTTTGTCCAGTTAAGTACCTCAGTAGAGAAAGCCGAAAACCGATTGTCATGGTATGCCATAGCGGGTTAGCCATCCGGTGAGTTAGTGTTATACTACGAATCACTCACGATTTACGTTGTGTTATATGAGGGGCTAGGTTTTTTGACCAGCCGCGTTGCAAAGGCGCCGAACTTGGGACTGCGGATCATGCAATGAGGGGCTAGTACTTAGCGCCACCAATGGACTCTTATGGCTAAGTGAAAGTTCTAAAGCTGCATAGTCTGATTGCCTAGTTCATTGTGCAAGACGCCTCCTACATCGGACCAAGACGTTGGATTAAGTGCTGTCATGCGTTCCCGAACACCCCCGTAATATTTACGTGGGGGCTGAAGCGGACGACTGGTAAACTTTCAGACATATAAACGGCTAAAATAGGAGGATAAACTACTCATAAAATGCATAATCATAAATATCATACACAATGAGTTCATTATACAACTCTTATAAACCATACCCAACTACTCAAAGTTGACATCCTTCGAACACTGCACCTCCACAATGCGGGCTCCCTCGAGGACCTCGTCAAATTACTCTCCGGCCGCCGGTGCTCTTTCCCTTTAGGTGGCCCTGCGGAAGCAATTTCGATGACCTTCATCTTTGCCCACTGCACCTTGACACGGGCAAAGTCCATCCGGGCACCTTCAATGCAAGACGACCGCTTGAGGGCATCGATCCGGGGAAGCGCCTCCACTAACCTCTCCAAGAGTCCGAAGTGACTATGAGGGATAGGATCGGCCGGCCACAAGCAAATTATAACATCCTTCATGGCCAGTCCGGACACCCTGTGCAGCTCGGACAACTGCTTCAGCTGGTCGCTCAGGGCCATGGGAAGTTCCGACACAAGGTACTGCGACCAGAATAACTTCTCCGTCGAGCTCCCCTCTTCGGCTCAAAAGAATGCGGTGGCATCCGCAATACTCCTCGGTAGATCAGCAAAGGCGCCTGGAGAACTCCAGACTCTGGTCAATAAAATATACCTCTTACTACTATATCTACTCTGCATGATAAAGGCCTTACCAGCCGCAATCTGCTTCGCCTCTTGTATCTCCTGGCGAGCACCCTTGGCATCAACCCGGGCCTCCTTCAGACTCTCAAGAGCTTTGGTGAATTCGGAGGCTTGCTCCAAACTCTTCTGCTCCAAGGACTCGCACCTTGCGATGGCGTCCTTGAGCTCCTACTCTATTTCCTCCACCCGCGCCTCGTGTTTTCGGCGGGTGGTTTGCTCTTCCTCTAGAGCCTTGGCCGCCTTGTCAGTGGCCAGCTTGCTCGCCTTTGCCCCCTTCTTGGCTTTGGCAACTGCGCTCTCGAGGGACTCGAGCTCTGCTGTGCCAACTGCGAGTATATTCATAACAGTCTTAGTCCGTTTCAAACTGACTACACATGAATATAATTTCCGGATATACTGAAATACCGCATACCTTGGGTTTCGTCGAACCGCTTGTTGGTCCGGTCGAGTTCCTCATCGGATAGCCGGAGCTTCTGATTGAGCTCGGCAATTTTCGCGGCCTGGGCAGCAGCCGCCAGCTTCGAAGCCTGTCAAATATAAAAAAAAGTGCATGATATACTTGTTAATGATCATCTGGTCAGATTGTTCTAATCTGGACGGAGTCTCAGGGGCTACTGTCTACACATGGGCATCGCCACACACATATATATACAGAATACTCATGAAGAATATTAAGCCGATTATCGCGAAGCCTATCAGTAGGCTGTGGAAGGCTTCGGTCAGTCCCCTTTTCGTGGACTGAACCTTCTCCATAGCCGCACGCATAAGGGTGCGGTGTTCCCCTATGATGGAGGCACGTTCCAGTGCATCCCGCCAGGTGTCAGCGGCCTCCGGATTGACATAGGTCACTGATGGAGCTCCTGCTCCTCCCTCCCTCTTTCGAAGGGGGGTGTTGGTCCGAACCTGGAGCCGAACTAGGCTCCGGAACGGTGTTCGGTGGAGGCCTGGACTGTTGAAGCCCCCACCCTCGGCGGTCATGGGGGTCGCCATGCCCTGCTGTGCAACATCCAGGTGTTGTCATTAGGCGCCTTCTGAAAGGTCTCGTCCGCCCCTCCCCGGCCAGGAGATGGTCTTTGGGATGACACCTTGGTGTCCTCCGTGGCAGGGGGTGAAAGGGCACGAGATGGTCTGTCACTCTCCACCTCCCCAGGGGTTAGAGAGTTCCCCGTTGAAGAAGAGGGGATCGGGATCTCGCGTGGAGGGCTAAAAAGCATAAAAGAAGTTGAGTATGACGAAGGCAGACCAAAGCGATAAATGAATGTGTAAGTTTCTAATACTTACGTTTCGGCCAGGGGCTTCTCCCTTTGGACCCACCCGGGCTGTGTTCGGACTCTGTGTCTGAACTATTCGAGAGGATCAGTCGCTCTTTCTTCGGCGTCGCCCCCTCCAGGCTCTCGGAGGATGTCCTTTTCCCCTCCTTGTCTTGAGGGGGGAGTCGCTCTCCTCTTCCTCATCATCCTCCTCCCCCTCTTCTTCGTCCTCGTCCTCCTCGTGGGAGGAGACGGGCTCGTCCTCTCCGGGCACAGCTTGCGGTGGGGTCCGTTCTTGGGCCCCTTGCTTTTCTTCTTGGCCTTCTTTTCCAATGGCTGAAACGGCACCGGAACCAGCATCTTCTCCAACTGAGGAGTGACTGTGTTTTTGGGTAGTGGAGCAGGACACTTAATCCGCTCTGACTTCTTGGTCCAGCCCTGTAACAAAAAATGGGTTGATGAGTTTGGCATAGATATAATATATACATATATTAGGCATGTCTTCGAAGGTATTGAATACTTACTGGAGAGGCCAGATACGCGACGTTGAGGCCGTTGTCTTCGGTCTCCATAGGCCCCAGCTGCTCTTCTGCGCCTTGAAGAGAAGTTTCCACATTCCATCGTGCGTGGTGCTGAGGAAGTACTATAGCGTCCGTGGATCCTCCATCTTGAATTCCCACATGGGGGAAGCCCGGTGCTGGCAGGGGAGAATGCGGCGGAAGAGCATGATCTGAACCCCGTTGGTTAGACCAACGTTCTTCCCCAACACATTGGTAATGCACGTCTGGGACCCCCAGTCGAGGCCCTTCACGTTCCAGGAGGTGAGCCTCATGGGGGTCCGGATGTGAACTCCGGAATGGCCGCCCAATTAGTGCGACGCGGCTCGGTGATATAGAGACACTCCTGTTGCCAGATCTTCATGGTCTCCATGAAGGCCCCCTTTGGCCAAGTGGTATTCGGCAGCTTGCTAATGATAGCTCTACCGTAGTCTGCGTGTTGCCCGTCGACCTCCTTTGGCTTCATGTTTAAGACCTTGAGCCAGTGGCCCAAGTGTGGGCGGACACGGAGGAGAGCGTCACACACGACTATGAATGCCGATATGTGGAGGAATGATTTCGGGGCTAGATCGTGGAAATCTAGCCCGTAGTAGTACATTAGTCCGCGGACGAACGGGTGGAGTGGAAAACCTAACCCTCTAAGGAAGTGGGGAAGGAAGATAGCCCGTTCGCCAGGCTCCGGAGTAGGAATGACTTGACCTTCAGGGGGAAGCCGGTTCTTGATATCGGCGACGAGGTACACCGCACTCCGGAGATTTGTTATCTCCTCTTGCGTCATGGAGGAGGTCTCCCACTTGCCTTTGGAGCCAGCTCCGGCCATGGTCGGAGTAGGTGGTGGTGGTGGTGAGAAAGACGGAGACTTTGCGGGCGCAGAGAGCTTGGGAGACTAGAAGGCTGAGGAGATGTGAAGGCGTGGGGAGGAAAGTGGGGGTCCCTTGCCATCTTATAGGCAGTGAAAATACCAACCGCCCCCCACTCATGCCTTGAATCTCACCTATTCCCGATGAAGGCATGCGCTGCAAACGGTTGGATTACCCAAATATCATTGATATGCAATCTCATATTAAGTGGGCATGATCTCTGTTTTGATAGGATATGCCAATGAGGTGTGGCCTCGAAACACGGAACGCAGGGCATGAAAACGGTTCAAAATGACAAAGGGTCAAGTCTGACGCTTCTTCGAAAGAGTTGTCAGTAAAAGACACTATTCTTATTTTTTATATATATCCTGCCTTCGCGGCTAAGGGTTGTGTTTATTGCGAAAAGCCGAATACAATTCTTTTACAGAGGGAAGCCGATGAGTATTCTTTAAGGAACAGCTTTGCAATGCCGAAGACAATCTGAGCGTCAAATATATCATCATTGAATACTGGTTTGGGGGCTATTGTGGGATTCCTGGACTAGGGGGTCCTCGGGCGTCCGGTCTATTGATGTGGACCGGAGTGATGGGCCGTCAAGATACAAGACAGAAGATTATCTCTCGTGTCCGGTAGGGACTATCACATGCGTGGATGGCAAGTATAGTTGTCCGGATATATTGTTCCTTTCTGTAAAACCAACTTTGTACAACCCTAAGCCCCTCCGGTGTCTATATAAACCGGAGGGTTAGATCGGAGGCAGGATCATAACATTGCTAGGCTAGCTATCTAGGGTAGATCAACTCTTGTAGCTCCTATACCCTTGAATATAATCAAGTAGGAGTAGGGTTTTACCTCCATCAAGAGGGCCCGACCCTGGGTAAACACTTTGTCCCTTCTCCATTGTTACTATTGATCCTCAGACGCACAGCTTGGGCACCCTACCCGAGATCTACCGGTTTTGACACCGACACTAGTAAGAGTGCTTCTTTTGATCCTAATGATATGCCTTTGTCCACTTTGATTGAGAATAGTAATGAATCCATGGATGTGAATTTTGTTGGTAGGAACAATTTTGGTAATAACGTGTATAGAGGCAATTCTAATCCTAGGTTGTTTCCTAGCAATTCCTCTAATAATTATGGTAATTCCTACAACAATTCTTATGGAAATTTTAATAAGATGCCCTCTGATTTTGATATTAGTGTTAAAGAATTTATGAGTTTGCAAAAGAATTTTAATGCTTTGATTGAAGAAAAATTTCTCAAGATTGATGATTTGGCTAGGAACGTGGATATAATTTCTCTTGATGTTGATTCTTTGAAAAAAGATCTATTCCACCTAGGCATGGTATCAGTGATTCTCTCAAAGCCATGAGAATTTCCATTGATGAGTGCAAAGAAAGAACCGCTAAGATGCGTCCTAAACAAGATCAGATTATAAAAGCGTGTTCTTCTAGTTTTCAAGAAAATAATGAGAAGATCTAAAAGTGATTTGTGTCACTCCCAATGAATCTTTGTTTTCCAATATAAATCTTGATAAATATGGGACTGGAGATGAGTCAACTTTAGTTAAAAGGCATCCCAATGATTTGGAGTTTTTAGATCTAGATGCAAAAATTGATAAAAGTGGGATTGGAGAGGTCAAGACTTTAACTAGCAATGAACCCACTCTTTTGGATTTCAAGGAATTTAATTATGATTATTGTTCTTTAATAGATTGTATTTCCTTGTTGGAATCCATGTTGAATTCTCCTCATGCTTATAATCAAAACAAAGCTTTTACTAAACATATCGTTGATGCTATGATGCAATCTTTTGAAGAAAAGCTTGAATTAGAAGTTTCTATCCCTAGAAAACTTTATGATGAATGGGAACCTAATATTAAGATTAATATTAAATATTATGAGTGCCATGCTTCGTGTGATTTGGGTGCTAGCGTTTCCACGATTCCAAAAACTTTGTGTGATGTGTTAGGTTTCCATGGATTTGATGATTGTTCTTTAAATTTGCATCTTGTGGATTACACTATTAAGAAACCTATGTGAAGGATTAGTGATGTTCTTATTGTTGCAAATAGGAATTATGTGACCGTAGATTTCATTATTCGTGATACAGATTTTAATCCTACATGTCCTATTATTCTTGGTAGACCTTTCCTTAGAACGATTGGTGCAATTATTGATATGAAAGATGGAAATATTAGATTCCAATTTCCGTTAAGGAAAGCATGGAACGCTTTCCTAGAAAGAGAATTAAATTTCCATATGAATCTATTATGAGAGCCACTTATGGATTGCATACCAAAGAGGACAATACCTACATCTATTTGTGTTTATGCCTAGCTAAGGGCGTTAAATAATAGCGCTTGTTGGGAGGCAACCCAATTTTATTTTTCTTCTTTACTTTTTGTTCCTGTTTAGTAATAAATAATTCATCTAGCCTCTCGTTAGATGTGGTTTTGTGTTTTAATTAGTGTCTGTGGCAAGTTAAACCTTTAGGATAGCTTACGGTGATGTTTGTGTTGATCCTGCTGAAAAAAAAGAAACTTTTGCGCTCAGTAAATAACTTCCAGGATTTTATTGAAACATGCATTTGATCTGACTCTTTTTTCTCTGGATTGTTGCACAAATTTCTCAGGTTGTCCTAATTTTTCAAAAAAATTGGATTTACAGAATTATTCGAGAGTTACACTACAGGCTGTTCTGTTTTTGACCGATTCTGTTTTCTATGTGTTGTTTGCTTATTTTGATGAATCTATGGGTAGTATCGGGGGGTATGAACCGTGGAAAAGTTGGAATATAGTAGATATTACACCAATATAAATAAATAATGAGTTTGCAACAGTACCTTAAAGTGGTGATTTATTTTCTTATACTAACAGAGCTTATGAGATTTTCTGTTGAGTTATGTGTTGTGAAGTTTCAAGTTTTGGGTAAGGATTTGATGGACTATGGAATAAGGAGTGGCAAGAGCCTAAGCTTGGGGTGCCCATGGCACCCCAAGGTATTATTCAAGGACAACCAAGATCCTAAGCTTGGGGATGCCCCGGAAGGCATCCCCTCTTTCATCTTCATCTGTCGGTAACTTTACTTGAGGCTATGTTTTTATTCACCACATGATATGTGTTTTGCTTGGAGCGTCTTGTATGATTTGAGTCTTTTGTTTTTTGTTTGACACAATCATCCTTGCTGTACACACCTTTTGAGAGAGACACGCATGAATTGTGATTTATTAGAATACTCTATGTGCTTCACTTATATATCTTTTGAGCTAGGCAATATTGATCTAGTACTTCACTTATATCTTTTTAGAGCATGGCGGTGGCTTTATTTTGTAGAAATTGATGAACTCTCATGCTTCACTTATATTATTTTGAGAGTCTTTATAACAGCATGGTAATTTTCTTTGGTTATAAATTTAGTCCTAATATGATAGGCATCCAAGAGGGATATAATAAAAACTTTCATATAAAGTGCATTGAATACTATGAGAAGTTTGATTCTTTATGATTGTTTTGAGATATGAAGATGGTGATAGTTGTGAATTTGAGAGATACTTTTGTTAAAGTTTGTGATTCCCATAGCATGCACGTATGGTGAACCGTTACGTGATGAAGTCAGAGCATCATTTATTTTTTGATTGCCTTCCTTTTGAGTGGCAGTCGGGGATGAGCGGTGGTCTTTTCCTACCAATCTATCCCCGTAGGAGCATGCGCATAGTACTTCATTTCGATAACTAATAGATTTTTGCAATAAGTATGTGAGTTCTTTATGATTAATGTTGAGTCCATGGATTATACGCACTCTCACCCTTCCACCATTGCTAGCCTCTCTTATGTCGCACAACTCCTCGCCGGTACCATACACCCACCATATACCTTCCTCAAAACAGCCACCATACCTACCTATTATGGCATTTCCAAAGCCATTCCGAGATATATTGCCATGCAACTTTCCATCGTTCCGTTTATTAATACACACTTCATCATTGTCATATTGCTTTGCATGATCATGTAGTTGACATAGTATTTGTGGAAAAGCCACCGTTCATAATTCTTTCATACATGTCACTCTTGAGTCATTGCACATCCCGGTACACTGCCGGAGGCATTAATATAGAGTCATATTTTGTTCTAAGTATTGAGTTGTAATTCTAGAGTTGTAAGTAAATAAGATATTCATTATTAGAGCATTGTCCCATGTGAGGAAAGGATGATGGAGGCTATGATTCCCCCACAAGTTGGGCTGAGACTCCGGAGGTAAAAATAAATAAATAAGGCCAAATAAAAAAAGGAGAAAGGCCAAAATAAAAAATGAGAGAAAAAGAGAGAAGGGGCAATGCTACTATCCTTTTACCACACTTGTGCTTTAAAGTAGCACCATGATCTTCATGATAGAGAGTCTCCTATGATATAACTTTGATATACTAGTGGGAATTTTTCATTATAGAACTTGGCTTGTATTTTCCAATGATGGGATTCCTCAAATTGCCCTAGGTCTTCGTGAGGAAGCAAGTCGGATGCACACCCACTTAGTTTCTTTTTGAGCTTTCATACACTTATCGCTCTAGTGCATCTGTTGCTTGGCAATCCCTACTCACTCACATTGATATCTATTGATGGGCATCTCCATAGCCCGTTGATACGCCTAGTTGATGTGAGACTATCTCCCTCTTTTTGTCTTCTTCACAACCACCATATTCTCTTCCACCATAGTGCCATATCCATGGCTCATGCTGATGTTTTGCGTGAAAGTTGAAAAAGTTTGAGAACATCAAAAGTATGAAACAATTGCTTGGCTTGTCATCAGGGTTGTGCATGTTTTAAATTTTGTGATGAAGATGGAGCATAGCCAGACTATATGATTTTGTAGGGATAGCTTTCTTTGGCCATGTTATTTTCAGATGACATGATTGCTTTATTAGTATGCTTGAAGTATTATTGTTTTTATGTCAATATTAAACTTTTGTTTGAGTCATACGGATCTGAACATTCATGCCACAATAAATAAGATTACATTGATACATATGTTAGGTAGCATTCAACATTAAAAAATTTGTTTTTATCATTTACCTACTCGAGGACGAGCAGGAATTAAGCTTGGGGATGCTTGATACGTCTCCAACGTATCTAGAATTTTTTATTGTTCCATGCTATTATATTATCTGTTTTGGATGTTTTTTGTGCATTATTATGCTATTTTATATTATTTTTGGGAATAACCTATTAACCTAGAGCCCAGTGCCAGTTTCTGTCTTTTGATTGTTTTAGAGTTTCGCAGAAAAGGAATACCAAGCGGAGTCCAAACGGAATAAAACTTTCGCGATGATCTTTCTTGGACCAGTAGCAAACCAGGAGACTTGGAGATGAAGTCGGAGGAGCCACGAGGCAGCCACAAGGGTGGAGGGCACGCCCCTTCCTTGTGGGCCCCTCGTGGGTCTCCTGACCTAATTCTTTCGCCCATATATACTCTTATACCCCAAAACTATCAGGGGGAGCCATGAAAACACTTTTCCACCGCCGCAACCTTCTGTACTCATGAGATCCCATCTAGGGGCCTTTTCCGGCGCCCTATCGAAGGGGGATTCGATCACGGAGGGCTTCTCAATCAACACCATCGCCCTTCTAATGAAGTGTGAGTAGTTTACAAGAGACCTACGGGTCCATAGCTAGTAGCTAGATGGCGTCTTCTCTCTCTCTCTCTCTGATTCTCAATACCATGTTCTCCTCGATTTTCTTGGAGATTTATATGATGTAGTACTCTTTTCTGGTGTGTTTGCCAAGATCCAATGAATTGTGGATTTACGATCAGATTATCTATGAATATTATTTGAATCTCCTCTGAATTCTTATATGCATGATTTGATATCTTTGCAAGTCTCTTCGAATTATCGGTTTAGTTTGGCCTACTAGATTGGTTTTTCTTGCAGTCGGAGAAGTGCTTAGCTTTGGATTCAATATTACGATATCCTTTCCCAGTGACGGTAGGGGCAGCAAGGCACGTATTGTATTGTTTCCATCGAGGATAAAAGGATGGGGTTTTCATCATATTGCTTGAGTTAATTCCTCTACATCACGTCATCTTAATTAATACGTTACTCCGTTCTTTATGAACTTAATACTCTAGATGCATGCTTGATAGCGGTCGATGTGTGGAGTAATAGTAGTAGATGCAGAATCGTTTCGTTCTACTTGACACGAACGTGATGCCTATGTTCATGATCATTGCCTTAGATATCGTCATAATTATGCGCTTTTCTATCAATTGCTCGGAAGTAATTTGTTCACCCACCGTACTATTTGCTATCTTGAGAGAAGCCACTAGTGAAACCCCGGGTCTCTTTTCCATCATATTAAATATCTTTTCCATCATATTAGTTTCCGATCTACTATTTTGCAATCTTTTACTTTCCGTTATATAAACCAAAACTACCAAAAATATTTACTTTTCTGTTTATCTATCTCTATAAGATCTCACTTTTGCAAGTAACCATGAAGGGATTGACAACCCCTTTATCGCGCTGGGCGCAAGTTTGTTTGATTGTTTGTGCAGGTATTCGGTGACTTGTGCATTGTCTCCTACTGGATTGATACCTTGCTTCTCAAACTGAGGGAAATACTTACTCTACCTTGCTGCATCACCCTTTCCTCTTCAAGGGAAAAACCAATGCAAGCTCAAGAGGTAGCAACGAGATTGAACTAGGTATGGAGATACGGACGATCTAATCTCGGGCAAGTAACATACCAAAAGATAAACGAAACTACATATGTTGTCATAAAGGTTCAACCGATAGAGATCTTCGTAGAATATGTAGGAACCAATATGGCCATCCAGTTCCCGCTATTGGTTATTGACTACAGAAGCATCTCAGTCATGTCTACATCATTCTCTAACCCGTAGGTTCCGCACGGTTAACGTTCGTTGACGATATAATATTTTATGAGTTATGTAACATAGTGACCGAATGTTGTTCGGAGTCTCGGATGAGATCACGGACATGAAGAGGAGCTCCAGGATGGTCCGTAGGTAAATATGGATATATAGGATGATACTATATATTTGGTCTCCGGAAAGGTTTCGGAGTGCACCGATTATTATCGGATCACCGGAAGGGGTTCCGGGAAGGCCACAGGAAGTTATTGGGCTTATTGGGACAACGATGGAAGCACACCCCCCACATCTAGGCCGCCGGCCCTTAAGGAAGGAAAGGGGGAGGGCTAGCCCCTGCTGCCTTCGCTTCCACATGAGAGAAAGGAAAGGGGGGCTCCCCTCCTGCCTTCTCTGCAAGCGTCAAGGAAGGAAGCGCGGGGGGGGGGGGGCAGGGCAGGAGCCCAGGGTGGCCTCCGGCCCTCTTGGGGGTGCCCTAGGCTGCGTCCCCTCCTCGCCCACCTATATATATGAGAGGAGGGACAAGGGAAACACTATTGGGGAACGTAGCATGCAATTTCAGAAAAATTCCTACGCTCACGCAAGATCTATCTAGGAGATGCATAGCAACGAGAGGGGGGAGACTGTGTCTATGTACCCAGTAGACCGGAAGCGGAAGAGTTTGACAATGCGGTTGATGTAGTCGGACTTCTTCTCGTTCCGACGGATCAACCACCGAACGTATGACACCTCCGAGCTCTGCACACGTTCGGCTCGATGATGTCCCTCGAACTCTTGATCCAGCAGAGTGTCGAGAAAGTAGATGAGTTTTGTCAGCACAATGGCGTGGTGTTGGTGATGGTGAAGTGATCCGCACAGGGCTTCGCCTAAGCACTACGCGAATATGACCGGAGGCGTAAACTGTGGAGGGGGCGCCGCACACGGCTAACAGATGTTGTTGTGTGTTCTAGGCGCCCCCTCCCCATGTATATATAGGTGGGAGAGGGAGGGGAGCGGCAGGGGGCGCCCCAAGTAGGAGGAATCCTACTTGGGCACTTCCCCCAATTTGGCCTCCCCGCTTCCTTATTCATCGGTGGGGAAAGGAAGGAGAAGGGAGGAGGGAAGGAAGAGGGAGGCCGAATCCCTCCCCTTCCTTTCTCTCTTCCCCTCTTTCCTTCCCCTAAGGTGCGGCCCATATGGGGGGCGCAACAGCCCCTGCTGGCTGCCGTGTGTTTCCCCTCTTGGCCCATTAGGCCCATATCTTTGCCGGGGGGGTGCCCGGAACCACATTCGGTGACCCGATATGTACCAGGTACCCTCCGGAACACTTCCTGTGTCCGAGTACCATCGTCCTTTATATCAATCTTTACCTCTCGACCATTTCGAGACTCCTCATCATATCCGTGATCTCATCCGGGACTCTGAACAACATTCGGTCACCAAATCACATAACTCATATAATACAAAATCGTCATCGAACGTTAAGCGTGCAGATCCTATGGGTTCAAGAACAATGTAGACATAACTAATGGCGGAACCTAGATGCTCATATTGGCTCCTACATATTCTACGAAGATCTTTATCGGTCGAACCATAATGACAACATACGTTATTCCCTTTTTCATCGGTACGTTACTTGCCCGAGATTCGATAGTCAGTATCTTGATACCTAGTTCAATCTCATTACCGGCAAGTCTCTTTACTCGTTCTGTAATACATCATCCTGCAACTAACTCATTAGTCACTTTGCTTGCAAGGCTTCTTATGATGTGTATTACCGAGAGGGCCCAGAGATACCTCTCCGATACTCGGAGTGACAAATCCTAATCTTGATCTCTGCCAACCCAACAAACACCTTCAGAGATACCTGTAGAGCATCTTTATAATAACCCAGTTACGTTGTGATGTTTGATAGCACACAAGTTATTCCTCTGGTATCTGGGAGTTGCATAATCTCATAGTCAAAGGACTATGTATATGACTTGAATAAAGCAATAGCAATAAATTTGAACGATCATAATGCTAAGCTAACGAATGGGTCTTGTCCATCACATCATTCTCCTAATGATGTGATACCATTTATCAAATGACAACAAATGTCTATGGTTAGGAAACTTAACCATCTTTGATCAACGAGCTAGTCTAGTAGAGGCTTACTAGGGACACGGTATTTTGTTTATGTATCCACACATGTATCAAGTTTCCGATTAATACAATTCTAGCATGAATAATAAAAATTTATCATGAAATAAGGAAATATAAAATAACAACTTTATTATTTCTTCTAGGGCATAATTCCTTCAGTCTCCCACTTGCACTAGAGTCAATAATCTAGTTCACATCGCCATGTAATTCAACACCAATAGTTTACATCGTCATGTGATTAACACCCATAGCTCACATCGCCATGTGACCAACACCCAAAGGATTTTCTAAAGTCAAGAATCTAGTTCACATTGTCATGTGATTAACACCCAAAGAGTACTAAGGTGTGATCATTTTTTCCATGTGAGAGAGGCTTAGTCAACGGGTCTGGCAGATTCAGATCCGTATGTATTTTGCAAATTTCTATGTCTACAATGCTCTGCATAGAGATACTCTGGCTAATTGCTCCCACGTTCAATACGTATCTAGCTTTAGATTAGAGTCATCTAGATCAGTGTCAAAGATTGCATCGACTTAACTCTTTATGACGAACTCTTTATCACCTACATAACCGAGAAATATTTCCTTAGTCATTTTAAGGTAACTAAGGATAATTTTGACTGCTATCTAGTTGTCTACGTTCTGGATACGGGGGTGCCCAGACCTGCCTGCCCGCGGCCCATGGTGTGGCTCCATCGACGGCCTGGTACGGCCCAGCTCCAGCATCAACAACTCAAGACCCTCACGAGGGGCCAAGCCTCGTAGGGCGGACGACACCAAGACCTCCAAGGGGATCGGCCTCCTCAGGCTGGCTCCCGAGGAGCGGAGATTTCTATGCAAGGTGCACCTCACGAGGCTCAGTTTATGCGAGCCATGACAACCAAGGCCACACAGGCGCCAGCGGGCGCAATGTACCAGTTTCCTCTTTGGTGCAAAGGAGGCAAGCAGCAGGCGCGGAGTCCCGAGGAATCAACCAAAGGTTACCATTCTAGTGAAACAAGACCAAGACCGCCAGGACGACAGGACAGAGGTCATCGCCGAGCCCACCGCAGCGTCACGAGCAGAGGCTTTTGCAGGCGAAGACCACTTTAGTTAGGATAGGATGTACTTCTTGTGTCCCTTCAAATCTGACCATTGTGGGATCCCTCCCCGCCAACATTTGGGAAGAGGACCAAGGTCACTATAAATAGGACCTAGCCACCACCAGAGAAGAGGGAAGCGGGATCAAATCCATTCCACCCTCACCATCTCACCAGCTCACTTGAGGTCAAGAACACCTCACCTCCTAAGGCTGTTCAACCAGTGTACTAGTTCATCCTCAGCCCCTCGAGGCAATCCACTACAAAGCTGGAGTAGGGTATTACACCGCAAGGTGGCCTGAACCAGGATAAACTGTTGTGTCTTTCTGTCTTTATTTCCCTTCGAGCTCGACGCGCTAGGTTGTGAGGTTTCGCGAGTAGCAGGCTGGGTAGGTTGAGATCTCTGCACGCACCCCAGAGTTCAAACCTCTCAAGGGTTTGCGGAACCCGAAATCCGACACCAGTGATCTACTCCTGGATCACTATATTACCCCCTTGCCAAACTCATGGCAAGGCACACATTTGGTCTGGTACACAGCATGGCATGCTTTATAGAACCTATGGCTGAGGCATAGGGAATGACTTCCATTCTCTCTCTATTTTTCTTCCTTGGTCGGGCTTTGAGTCTTACTCAACTTCATACCTTACAACTCAGGCAAGAACTCCTTTAACTGATCCATTTTGAACTCCTTCAAAATCTTATCATGGTATGTACTCATTGAAAGTCTTATGAGGCATCTTGATCTATCTCTATAGATCTTGATGCCCAATATGTAAGCAGCTTCACTGAGGTCTTTCATTGAAACAATTCTTATCCAAGTATCCTTTTATGCTATCCAAAAATTCTATATCATTTCCAATCAACAATGTGTCATCCACATATAATATCAGAAATGCTACAGAGCTCCCACTCACTTTCTTGTTAATACAAGCTTCACCGTATGTCTGTATAAAACCATATGCTTTGATCACCTCGTCAAAACGTATATTCCAACTCCAAGATGCTTGCACCAGTCCATAGATGGATGGCTGGAGCTTGCACACCTTGTTAGCACCTTTAGGATTGACAAAACCTTCTGGTTGCATCATATACAACTCTTCTTAGAGATACCTATTTAAGGAATGCAGTTTTGACATCCATTTGCCAGATTCGGATGGACTTAAGCATCGTTACGGGTGAGAAAGTCTCAGCGTAGTCAACTCCTTGAACTTGTCGAAATCCTTTTGCGACAAGTCGAGATTTATAGACAGTAACATTACCATCAGTGTCAGTCTTCTTCTTGAAGATCCATTTATTCTCTATGGGTCGCCAATCATCGGGCAAATCCACCAAAGTTCACACTTTGTTCTCATACATGGATCCTATCTCAGATTTCATGGCCTCAAGCCATTTATCAGAATCTAGGCTCATCAAAGCTTCTTCATAGTTCTTAGGTTTGTCATGGTCTAGTAACATGACTTCCAGAATAGGATTACTATACCACTCTGGTGTTGATCGTGTTCTGGTTGACCTACAAGGTTCCGTAGTAACTTGATGTGAAGTTTCATGATCATCATCATTAGCTTCCTCCCTAGTTGGTGTAGGCATCACGAGAACGGATTTCTCAGATGAGCTACTTTCCAAATTGAGAGAAGGTACAATTACCTCATCAAGTTCTACTTTCCGCCCACTCACTTCTTTCGAGAGAAACTCCTCTAGAAAGGTTCCATTCTTGGCAACAAAGATCTTGCCTTCGGATCTGTGGTAGAAGGTGTACCCAATTGTTTCCTTAGGGTATCCTATGAAGACGCACTTCTCCAATTTGGGTTCGAGCTTATCAGGCTGAAGCCTTTTAACATAAGTGTCACAACCCCAAACTTTAAGAAACAACCGCTTAGGTTTATTGCCAAACCACAGTTAATACAGTGTCGTCTCAACGGATTTAGACGGTGCCCTATTTAACGTGAATGCAGTTGTCTCTATTGCATAACCCCAAAACGATATTGGTAAATCAGTAAGAGAAATTATAGATTGCACCATATCTAATAAAGTACGGTTACGACGTTCGGACACACCATTACACTGTGGTGTTCCAGGTGGCGTGAGTTGTGAAACTATTCCACATTGTTTTAAATGAAGGACAAACTCATAACTCGAATATTCGCCTCCGTGATCATATCGTAGAAACTTTATTTTCTTGTTACGATGATCTACACTTCACTCTGAATTCTTTGAACTTTTCAAATATTTCAAACTGGTGTTTCATTAAGTAGATATACCCATATCTGCTCAAAGCATTTGTGAAGGTCAGAAAATAATGATACCCATCGCGTGCCTCAACACTCATCAGACCACATACATCGGTATGTATTATTTCCAATAAATCACTGGCTCACTCCATTACTCCGGAGAACGGAGTTTTAGTCATCTTGCCCATGAGGCATGGTTCGCAAGTATCAAATGATCCATAATCAAGTGATTCCAAAAAGCCCATCAGCATGGAGTTTCTTCATGCGCTTTACACCAATATGACCTAAACGGCAGTGCCATAAGTATGTTGCACTATCATTATCAACTTTGCATCTTTTGGCATCATTATTATGAATATATGTATCACTATGATCGAGATTTAATAAACCATTAACATTGGGTGTATGACCATAGAAGGTATTGTTCATGTAAATAGAATAACAATTGTTCTCTGCCTTAAATGAATAACCGTATTGCAATAAGCATGATCCTATCTTGTTCATGCTCAACGCAAACACCAAATAACATTTATTTAGGTTCAACACTAATCCCGAAAGTATAGCGAGTGTGCAATGATGATCATATCAATCTTGGAACCACTTCCAACACACATCATCACTTCACCCTCAACTAGTTTCCATTTATTCTGCAACTCCTATTTCGAGTTACTAATCTAAGCAACTGAACAGGTATCAAATACCCAGGGGATACTACGAGCACTAGTAAGGTACACATCAATAATATGTATATCAAATATACATTTGTTCACTTTGCCATGCTTCTTATCCACCAAATATTTGGGGTAGTTCCGCTTCTAGTGACCATTTCCTTTGTAGTAGAAGCACTTAGTTTCGGGCTTAGGTCCAGCTTTAGGCTTCTTCACGGGAGTGACAACTTGATTGCCATTCTTCTTGAAGTTCCCTTTCTTTCCCTTGCCCTTTTTCTTGAAACTAGTGGTCTTGTTAACCATCAACACTTGATGCTCTTTCTTGATTTCTACCTTTGCCGATTTCAGCATCGCAAAAAGCTCGGGAGTCATTTTCGTCATCCCCTGCATATTATAGTTCTTCAAAAAGTTCTAATAGCTTGGTGATAGTGACTAGAGAACTTTGTCAATCACTATCTTATCTAGAATATTAACTCCCACTTGATTCAGGTGATTGTCGTACCCAGACATTCTGAGCACATGCTCACTGGCTGAGCTATTCTCCTCTATCCTGTAGGCAAAGTACTTGTCAGAGGTCTCATACCTCTCGACATGGGCATGAGTCTGAAATACCAATTTCAGCTCTTGGAACATCTCATATGCTCCATGGCGTTCAAAACGTTTTTGAAGTCCCGGTTCTAAGCCGTAAAGCATGGTGTACTAAACTATCAAGTAGTCATCATATCGAGCTTGCCAAAACATTCATAATGTCTGCATCTACTCCTGCAATAGGTTTGTCACCTAGCGGTGCATTAAGGACATAATCCTTCTGTGCAGCAATGAGGATAATCCTAAGATCATGGACCCAGTCCGCATCATTGCTACTATCATCTTTCAACTTAGTTTTCTCTAGGAACATATCAAAAAACATAGGGGAGCTAGAACGCGAGCTATTGATCTACAACATAATTTGCAAATACTATCAGGACTAAGTTCATGATAAATTAAAGTTCAATTAATCATATTACTTAAGAACTTCCGCTTAGATAGACATCCCTCATGTCATCTAAATGATACGTGATCCAAATCAACTAAACCATGTCTGATCATCACGTGAGATGGAGTATTCATCAATGGTGAACATCTCTATGTTTTATCATATCTACTATATGATTCACGTTCGACCTTTCGGTCTCAAGTGTTCCGAGGCCATGTCTGTACATGCTAGGCTCGTCAAGTTTAACCCGAGTATTCTGCATGTGCAAAACTGTCTTGCACCCATTGTATGTGAACATAGATCCTATCACACCCGATCATCACGTGTGTCTCGGCACGAAGAACTGTCACAACGGTGCATACTCAGGGAGAACACTTATACCTTGAAATTTAGTTAAGGGATCATCTTATAAAGCTACCGCCGTACTAAGCAAAATAAGATGCATAAAAGATAAACATCACATGCAATCAGAATATGTGACATGATATGGCCATCATCATCTTGTGCTTTTGATCTCCATCTCCAAAGCATCATCATGATCTCCATCGTCACCAGCTCAACACCTTGATCTCCATCGTAGCGTCGTGGTCATCTCGCAACAATTGCTTCTACAACTATCGCTACTGCTTAGTCATAAAGTAAATCAATTACATGGCGTTTGCATTTCATACAATAAAGAGACAAGCATAAGGCTCCTGGAAGTTGCCGATAACTTTTACAAAACCTGATCATCTCATACAACAACGTATATCACATAATGTCTTGACCATATCACATCACAACATGCCCTACAAAAAAAGTTAGATGTCCTCTACTTTGTTGTTGCAAGTTTGACGTGGCTGCTATGGACTTCTAGCAAGAACCGTTCTTACCTACGGCATAAAAACCACAACGGTGATTTATCAAGTTTGCTGTTTTAACCTTCAACAAGGACGGGCCGCTGTCAAATTCGATTCAACTAAAGTAGGAGAAACAGACACCTACCAGCCACCATTATGCAAAACTAGTTGCATGTCTGTCGGTGGAACCGGTCTCATGAACGTGGTCATGTAAGGTTGGTCCGGGCCGCTTCATCCAACAATACCGCCGAATCAAAATAAGACGTTGGTGGTAAGTAGTATGACGATCACCTCCCACAACTCTTTGTGTTCTAATTGTGCATATCATCTATGGATAGACCTGGCTCGGATGCCACTGTTGTGGAACGTAGCATGCAATTTCAAAAAAAAATTCCTACGCTCACGCAAGATCTATCTAGGAGATGCATAGCAACGAGAGGGGGAGAGTGTGTCTACGTACCCTTGTAGACCGAAAGAGGAAGCGTACAACGCGGTTGATGTAGTCGAACCTCTTCTCGCTTCGACCGATCAAGCACCGAACGTACGACACCTCCTAGTTCTACACACGTTCGGCTCAATGACGTCCCTCAAACTCTTGATCCAGCAGAGTGTCGAGGAAGTAGATGAGTTCCGTCAACATGATGGCGTGGTGACGGTGATGGTGAAGTGATCCGCGCAGGGCTGCGCCTAAGCACTACGAGAATATGACCCGAGGCGTAAACTATGGAGGGGGGTGCCGCACACGGCAAACAGATGTTGTTGTGTGTTCTAGGCGCCCCCTCCCCATGTATAAATAGGTGGGAGAGGAAGGGGAGCAGCAGGGGCGCCCCAAGTAGGAGGAATCCTACTTGGGCGCCTCCCCCAATTCGGCCTCCCCCCTTCCATATTCACCGGAGGGGAAAGGAAGGAGGAGGGAGGAGGGAAGGAAGAGGGGGGCCAAATCCCTCCCCTTCCTTTCTTTCTTCCCCTCTTTCCTTCCCCTCAGGTGCGGCCCATATGGGGGGCGCAACAGCCCCTACTGGCTGCTGTGTTTCCCCTCTTGGCCCATTAGGCACATATCTTTGCCAAGGGGAGTGCCTGGAACCCCTTCCAGTGACCCGATATGTACCCGGTACCCTCAGGAACACTTCTGGTGTCCGAATACCATCATCCTATATATCAATCTTTACCTCTCGACCATTTCGAGACTCCTCATCATGTTCTTGATCTCGTCCGGGACTCCGAACAACATTTGGTCACCAAATCACCTAACTCATATAATACAAAATTGTCATCAAACATTAAGCGTGCCGACCCTACGGGTTCGAGAACTATGTAGACATGACCGAGACACCTCTCCGGTCAATAACCAATAGCGGAACCTGGATTCTCATATTGGCTCCTACATATTCTACAAAGATCTTTATCGGTCGAACCGTAATGACAACATATGTTATTCCCTTTGTCATCGATATGTTACTTGCCCGAGATTCGATCGTCGGTATCTTCATGCCTAGTTCAATCTCGTTATCGGAAAGTCTCTTTACATGTTCCGTAATACATCATCCCGCAACTAACTCATTAGTCACTTTGCTTACAAGGCTTCTTATGATGTGCATTACCGAGAGGGCCCAGAGATACCTCTCCGATACTCAGAGTGACAAATCCTAATCTTGATCTATGCCAACCCGACAAACACCTTTGGAGATTCCTCCAGTGCATCTTTATAATCACCCAGTTACGTTGTGACGTTTGATAGCACACAGGGTATTCCTCCAGTATCCGGGAGTTGCATAATCTCATAATCAAAGGAATATGTATATGGCATGAAGAAAGCAATAGCAATAAAATTATACATAACATCATTCTCCTAATGATGTGATCCCGTTTATCAAATGACAACACATGTCTATGGTTAGGAAACTTAACCATCTTCGATCAACGAGCTAGTCTAGTAGAGGCTTACTAGGGACACTGTATTTTGTCTATATATGTATCCACACATGTATCAAGTTTCCGGTTAATACAATTCTAGCATGAATAATAAAAATTAATCATGAAATAAGGAAATATAAAATAAAAACTTTATTATTGCCTCTAGGGTATATTTCCTTCAAACACACACCATGATCCCCAAGCCGTGTGCGGCGCCCGGTCTCCCTCTAGTTCTAGTTTCTCCTCCGTCCATATCCGTTGTGCTTGGCGAAGCCGTGCGGATAGTTTCACCAGCTCCGTCACCGTGCCGTCATGCTGCTGGAACTCATCTACAACTTCGCCTCTCTTGCTGGATCGAGAAGGCGAGGACGCCATTGAGTTGAACGTGTGCTGAACGCGGAGGTTCCGTACGTTTAGTACTTGATCGAGACAGATCATAAGGTGTACGACTACATCAACCGCATTGATAAACGCTTCCGCTTAGCGATCTACAAGGGTATGTAGATGCTCTCCCCCTTTCGTAGCTATGCATCTTCATGGATAGATCTTGCGTGTGCATAGAATTTTTTTGCTTTCCATGCAACGTTCCCCAACAAAAGAGACACAAGACAACCAGCAACGCGGTGACCATCGTTGGGCCTCCACCCTCCCCCGCCTTGATGTGCGACTAGCTAGAGCATGGCCTACTTGGAGAACAACAACATCATGGAGGTCGACGATGCCATGAAGGTGATCGTGAGCGCCAAATGTGCACAATACACCCTTACTGCCACTACCATCAAGCTTTGAGGGGCACCTGCGACGTGCTGGGAATGAAAGAATTCACTTGCCCACATGCGGGGTTTAATTCAAGATCAATGCAAACAAGTATTGCAGAGCTTTTGAACAATTAAATCATAGAAATGCAAGTGGCTCTAGAACATGTAAGTTCTTTCTTATTGCAATGTTCACTTGCCCACATGCGGGGTTTGATGTTTGCTACCTATGTTGCGTATCTATTGCATAGATCTTTGGCATTCTTAGGGGGGAGGGTGGAGGGCATTCCATTTGGTTCATTGTTACCAATTGCTCAGCATGTGCCCCAAGTGACAAACTCATGTAGCATCCCTCAAGAACTCAAGTGCTTCCACAGAGAAGCAAAATTTGGATGGTGATGTTTGAAATATTGAATTTGAATTGTCTTTGAATTATATGTGCTGTAATATTTATATTTGAATATTGTGATCCAAGACAAATATGAAGTATATAGATGTTGTAGAAGAAGAGACAAACTAGAAGAACAAATTTGGTTGATGGCTCTCAGATGCATATATGGGGGGTGACAATTTTTTTTTGAGAATATATGGGGGTGACAGATGAGTAGAACCCTTGGAGATGATCTAAGGTGCACTATCAGCTACTATATACTTGTCTGGTCCAATCTCCATTTACATTACAATTATGCCCTAATTTAGCCAATTTACTAATAAAAATGTACACACTTTATTTTTGCAATGAGCATAGTAAACCAGTACCATCGCAAAAAAAGCATAGTAAAGCAGTAGTTTCAATAGATCAATCCTTCGTGCACACAATTGCAATTGCAAGAAACATGCCAAGCGTGTAGATCCAGTGTATGTTTTTAGACGATGGGAGGATCATCCTCCCGGCCTCTACATCCTGCAATGCTGCAAGATGCACACATTCAAAAGGTAGATGTGTCACACACTCCAATTTGCGGTGGACATAAGCGGCATTCAGTGTGAAACCTTAGCTTATATATTCCAAAACCATGTGAACAACCCATGACCATGGAGACAGACTTCAGAAGAGAAGCAGAATATAAGGTTGTCCCGGTAAATCCTTGTAAGAGTAAAGAGTAGTAGTTGATCAGCATTCAGCTGTAGACACCCATTTCTCGACCAAGCAGGACCTGAAGAACAAACAAATAAAAAAAATATGAAATACAAACAATCTCTCAAGAACAAACAAATAAACAAAAGCTCTTAAAACTTCATAATAACACATATGCTGTAACCAGTATCCAGAGTCATCTTATTTAAATGTGGCACCATCTGTGCCGTTCATCTAGTCTTAACAAACAGACTATAAAGGTACACATACTCGTATCGTATGACTTGCTTGTGAGCACCTTCCTCCGGGTATCAGTCACCGTCTCAATTCATTAAACCGACATAAAGATGCAGGCAATTCAGATACTTCTTTCCCTTTTCACAGAATTTCAAGGACGCCTCTGAACTCGTTGTTCCTCCAAAGTTTAGTCCTGGCCGTTATCCTGCCTTGATATATCTGTTTTTCTGCTACCACCAGAGGTGGAATGTATGACTTGTTTCTCACCACAGGATCTATGACCATACACTTGAGAGAAGTCGCATTCCGAAGCAGATAGAGTGCTAGCTCAAGCTGACCATGCAAACCGTAAAACCCGGTCATTCGGATAGTCTTCAGATGACTGTGCGGATGAGGCAGGGAGGTATCCTCAATTGTTTGCAAGACAGGAATTGTCAAGTTAAGATAACACATCTGCATGATTTTTTTTGTGATGTATAATTAACAGATTTTTCAAAAAAAAAACATAGTGTGGATTTTTTTCAAAAAAATATAGAGTGGAAAAATAGTTGCTTGTTATCATATCTCATATTTTTGCAAGAATATAACAATGCACAAAATGTTATGCGGAAAACGGGTTTTCTTTGGTGGTGCCTTTTAAGACTTTCTTGGTGCATCTGCACCAGGAGTTTAAACAAAATTATAAAGTAGCACCTCCAAGGTCTGAAAGTCCTGAGCTATGAGTTTAAACAAAATGATAGATATATATATTGTTGAACTATTTATATAAATTTACAAAGTATAGTGAAAAGCATATGTCAGTTTTTTGGGTGCATCACACAAATGGATATATTTCTTCCCACCAAAATTTGGATGTGCATCTACATCTATGAACTTTATTCACATTTTTTCAACCTACCTTTTCGTTTTTTTTTACTAAATGTATCCAAGTTCATGTTTGCATTTTGCATGGTAATATGAGAACACACTTACATGGAGTACCAACTCTTCCAAAAAGGGGGCTAGCTTCAAAATGTAAGCCAAACGAAGAATTCCACCAGTAGTTTCTGGCCACCCAGAAATATCTATATTCAAGATCAAATGTCTCAGATTGGTAAGTCTGGTAGGATTTTTCACAAACCCCAGCACCTGTAACATTAGCAAATGGAAAATGTGAGACAAACAATGACCTCCTCGTACAGCATAAAGAAATGGAAGCAAAACCATGAAGGCAGAACAGACCTCGGTGTTAATTTTGAAGTTTATGGAGAGAGACTGCACATGTGAAAGAGCATTGACAAGATCAGTGAAGACATAATTGAAACAGTCGGAGGACGAAAACAAACCAATCGTCGCCTCTGAAATTATCAGAGGTTCACCAAGCATGATAGGTATAGCATGATCGTTGAACATGAAGGTGACAAGGTTTGGAGCCCGGATTTCTAACTTCAGTAGGAAAGAGAACTGCACGCATAGATAATGCAGCTGGCTTAGTTCCTGCGCTATGCTTAGCCCAGCCATTCTGCATCTGGTGATGCTTAGCCACTCAAGAACAGCACATACTGGGAGCAAGCACGAGAATTCCCCTGTGATGGTCACCATATGCAGAGAGAGTTTCTTAAGGTTCGCAAATCCGCAGAGATCAGGGAGTGGCGTTAAATAGACGAACCCTAGACGAAGAGACTTGACACAAGAACCACTACTGGCATCAAAAAGATGGAGTGGGAAGGTGTACATGTCATCCGTGTCGGTACTACTAACTTTCATTCCTGGACATAAATCAAGAACCAAATGTTTTGTTCTTGATGCGACAGAAAAGTTGACCCATCTATCAATGTGAGCCTTGTGCCTTTTCCGAAGCGCGAACTTGACCACAAACTTATTCAGGCTAGCTGATTGTAGCTGCCGCAGGATGCTGTTGATACGCCTGACGAACCTTGTCTTCGAGGTTTTTTGGCGGCCTAACATGGCATTGCTGCTGCGCATTGTGGCTCTGGTGAACACTAGTTTTGGGCAGCATTTCCAAAGCCGCTCCCACTTCCTAGACAGTATGCTCATCCGTACAGCTTCTTTCAGTGTCAATCGTGACAGTATGCAGCGTAAAACATCCTGCAGAAGATGCAAAATTAACTCGACAGAATTCCTCAGTGTGTTTTAACCCACCAGGCGTATGCGTGTGTGCCACACAGACAAATCATGAATTTTTTTACAGGGTGTAGAGGGCTAAGCAATTTACTTACAAGAGGTAGATGGTGAAGCTGAAGGTCCTTGGACCTTGTCAGCTTAATAGTTTTTTCCACACATTCTTCAGTGTTTGGTCCCTTCTTAGGAGCCATGGACGCACTCTTTTTCAGCATCAAAGTAACATTACCAGATCTGTTAAATTAATGTTGTATAAGAAAGCCAATTGATAAAGGAGGTCTGGCATGATTCTACATCATTCATTTTCGCATAACTATTGGATCCATCTGAGCATCTGTTGCATCTATTACCATGTAATACTTTTCTGCTTGTGGATGGTCAAATGTTCATAAAACATCACAAGAGGCTGGCTGGATGATTCTACGTGGTTAGCATCGTACAGTTTTGTAGAGTATCTCTGGTATTTTCTAAACTGACTGTGTTAGAAACTTAGAATACAGGTGGTAACTATGAGGAACAGCCAATAATGGGTTAAACTTCGGCTTCAAGTTTTCAAGTACGCTGCAGTAAACTGCATTCGTAGTTAGCTTTCAGAAGAAGAAAAAAAACACCAGGAGGACAGAACTAGTAAATGCTAAAGGCAGAAACATTGCTTTGATCATGAATCGTGATTTCTTAACAGAAATCTCCCATCCCGCCATATGCAACTAGTCTCAAATCCTTTCAAATGCTATAAAATTGTACTGAAAATCCAAATTACGGAACTACGAAGCAGATCATGTGAATCTCACATTACCACCATAGTTACATACTACCATATATTGTGTGAATGTGGATAATTTACACAGTTATGAAATAATACATCAAGTATCTTCTACATATTATTCTAGTATTCCCTCCGTCCTGAATTAGTTGTCTTAGATTTATTTAGATACGGCTGTATCTAAACACGTTTTAGTGTTAGGTACATCATTATCTAGACAAATCTAATAAGACAACTAATTTGGGACAGAGGGGATACATAACAATTAATATGATCATGTTTTCATCCCGTTCCTACCATGGAAACAAAAGGTTGACAGATTCACTACCACAAGGCTAATTGATTTAGCCTAAATGACTGAAACCTGTAGCCTAAATTAATGGTTCAAGAACCGGCAGCCCATCCAATACACACATCTCAGACGATACATACACCCAACCTAAAGGCGCAACAACGATAGAAGAGATAATTGGCAGGAGATGCAACGGGACAATAAGAATATAAGGAAAATGAGAAGACGAACATGTGACCGCCGATTGGCTTCCCTTTGTGTGCCTCTACGGAGACGGTGGCGCGAAGGCTGTTGATCACAGGCGTGCTGTGCGACAGAACTCCGCGGCGCGAGGACAGGAGGCGATCATGTCAGCCGGGTGGCAGAGCGACGGGAGACGCTCGACCGGGACGGCGGAGCGAGGACGGTCGATCGCGGGGGACACGGGGATGTCATGGGTGCGCGATTGATGAAGGCAGAGAAATCTGATCGGACTTGGTGTGCCGTGTCTTCTTAGAGCATCTACCAATACAGCAAATCCGACCCCTCAAAAGCGATAACAAACAAGGACCTCAAGTTCTGGCTGGCACATCCCCGTACTTCGTATCCGACACCTTATATTCATACCACGCATGCAACATAATAAACTACTCTACATAATCATCGTAAAAAAACCTATTCTACATGATCATCGTAAAAAAAACTACTCTACATGATCAAACAACGGATAATTTTTTTTTGCATCAAACGGACAAGAATGCAGGTAAACCCACTTAACATCATCGCGAAGTTCCCATGTAACATCGCGAGTATTTAAACCCACTTAACATCATCCAAAAGATTACTAGAGTTCATCGCAAGACAAGTTCTAAACTTAAACAACTAAAAAATGATAATATAAACGGAGAAGGAGCGGGATCACCACTTCCTCACCAGGCTATTGCCCTTCCGGTCAACGACGTAGTTGTAGACGTCCGCGGCAGGTGGTGGATCGTCAGAGTCATCCAAGGTGGAGCTGTGGTCGTCGCCGTCGTCGGCCGAAGAGTCGGAGAGGACAATGAGTCCCTTCATCCGCCGGACGGCCCTATCTTGCTGCCGCTTGAGCCTAGCCACCCGAGTCGCCTCCACCGCCGCCTCCACCGCCTCGCGCTCCGACTACTCAATGGCAAGCCGGAGCGCCTTCTCGTTCTTTCTCCGTGGCCGGCCAGCGTCCGTCTCCACGGTCATTGGCGACCGGTGATAGACCCAAGTGAGGAGCCGCTCGTCCTCGCCAGGCACCACCAGCAGCCCGCGGCGGCGGCACATGAATTGCTCTGTCGTGTTCCTTCCCCTTGCCTGCTGCCTCTAGCGGCGGGTGGCGTGTGCCTTTGATTCCGGCGTGCGCGTCCGAGCCGCCGGTGCAGGGACTAGCACCCACCGCTGCCCTTGTAGAGCAGCGGCCGACGGGCGAAGGGGACAATGTGGGGGCGGAGCGGACTGCTTAGCCCTCGCGGAGCTGTGCGCGGGCAGGGAGGGTCTTCTCCGACCTCTGCGCTGCGTCGGCGCGGGAGCGGCGACGGGGCATGTCCAGAGATGCCCCCTGGGTCCACCTTGGATAGCTCGATGCAATGACGTCGAGGTCTGAGCCTGAGTCGATGTCAGAGGTCGACATCTCGCCGGAGTCGTCGGACTCGATCGAAATCGAAGATTGGGGAGGAGGGGACATGAGCGAGAGAGGAGAGTGGAGTGAGCTAGGGATCGCAGAGAAGTTTTTTGTGGGGACGGTGTGGGGTCGGTGGTGGGCTGGGGTGACGTGGCAGACGCGCACAGGCGCACCTAGGCCACCACATATCTGCTCTACATTTGGGCTGGATATGTGGGGCATTGGATAGCCTGGGCGTTTGAGGTGCCCGGATGGGTATGTTTTTTGGTCGATCAGTGACCGGTCCGCCGGCTCAGGCATTTGAGACTGATTTGAGGCGCCCGGATGTAGATGCTCTTATGGCTTCCTTCATTTAACAATTTTAAAATATCTTCTCTCACTACAAGAAATATGTGAACTATGCGATCATCGCTATTGGTCGCTGAATGGTCATTGCTTTTCATTTGCGACCTTTTTGTGATAAAAAATAGATGGTCAAAAGCTGAACGTCTTTAATGAAAATTAACGACCTTCTCTACGATAAGGTCGTTGGAGGTAACGACCAAAACAAAAGGCCGTTGAATCAATGACCTTTTGTTTTGGTCGTTGGTTGTCTGCATAGGCCATGTCGGATCCGACATGGCAAGCTGACGTGAAAAAATTGCGACCAAATAAAAAGGTCGTTGATTAGAATCAGCCCGGTCCAATTCGATGCTTTACATGGGCCAACCCCAACAATTTTCAAGCTTTTTTTCAAGTCAATTCTTGTGGGCTACATGGGCCAAGCCCAATATTTCAACTTCTTTATTTCTGAGCCTGGCCTTCTTACAATCAATTTGTTTTCTATTTCCACTCATTATATTTTGGAGCTGGTACCATTGTTCAGAAGGTTCCCACTAGTCATAATGCCATACATCAGTCCCACATGTCAGGAATTTGAAAATTTCTCAGATTATATTCATAAGTGGGTCCCACTGGTCAAGTTTTCAACATACATAATCACTATTTCAAACAGGACAAAACAAATATAATTCATCAAATAACACTACAGTAGCCTTTTACAATCCGTTACAATATTAAAATTTACAGTCTACTACAGAACCAAAAAACACTTTCCTAAGTAGGGCTTCACTGCTTCGCACTTGGCTTCATGGCTTCACACTCAAAAGAATTAGGCCTGAAGCTCCTGTGAAAGAGTGAACATAAAGGCGAAAAATTAGGCCTGGAGCTCCTGAAAAAGAATGAACATAAAAGGCTACCAGCTTAAATAAAGAAAAACAAGTAGGAAAAGTACATATATGTTGTCCCTAGAAGGCGAACGCATAGAACAACAAGAACAGTAGGAAAATTATACAAGAACAAAGCATAGAAGTAGATTGATTATGTGGAACCACAAACTGAATCACTGCATATCAGACTACACAGGAACAGAATGTAGAAGCAGATTATATGGAAGCAAAAACCAAAGCATTATGGGGCACATAATAATACATGAAGAGAAAGAAGCAACTATATTTGCCAAAACTGGACAAACCACAAACAACAACATCACAACGACAGAAGTAGCCCTATTTGCATCATGTTGAATAGCACAAGGAGCCATATATGCATCACAAACAAAGAACACTCGACATCCAACATCTGAAGACATTGCAATGATTTCTAAGAACATCTAGCATACTAGTTTCCGCAAAGAGCATAAGCAAACACGATGCAATATCATTTGCATCTCATCAACCAAATTATTCAAGCAACACAACATGCACATGAACAAAGACAGGTTTTGGGTCCTGTTTGATTCACCTAGTTGATGAGGGCGGCAGAGTGGGAGACGAGCTCGATGTCGTTCTCATCGAGGATGATCTCATCCTTGACCTTCTCGGACTGCAGCTCCACCAGATACGGCAGCAACACCTCCGACAACCACAGCAACAGCATTAGCACCAATAATGACCTGCGTGGCATTTCATATCATCATTACAGAAGAAAAAAATTAAGACAAAAGCAATCATAATTTCTAACAACAACAATCATCATCAGCAAGTCCTAACTTAACAACAACAAAGAGAAGAAGAGAAGAGAGGAAAATAGAAGAAAAGAGATGAGAAGCTTCTGTTAATGAAAAAGAATTACTCATCTTTTCAAATGAATCAAATGAGTACATCTACACTGCATGTTTAATTTAAAGTAACTGAAATTGTTTTAGTTAATTTAAATCAATAGAAAAAGGGCTATGCTGATCAGTTAACAGAAAAGGGTATTATTTAAACTTACTGAAAAAGGTTTCAGTTAAATTGGCAGAAAAAGGTTTCAGTTAACTGAAGAGAGGTTCCATTTACTCTAAATATTTAGAAGCCTAGTTATAGAATTAGGAGTAGAAGTTGTTACATGCTAGTAGAAGTAGCTTCAAATTTACAACTTCATTTCAGACAAATTTACAACTTCATTTCAGAATTAGTAGTACAACTTAATTTCAAATTTATAACTTCATTTCACTGAATCCAGTGTTATAGGCTAGCAGCAGTAGCAAGGGAACTCAAGATTAACAAAGCTACAGAAAATCAACAATCTACTCCAAAGGACGATTCATATGTATATTAATCAACTATAAAAATCATTCGTGCAACACATGCATTTTCCTTTCATTTAGACAAATGACGGAAAATGGTGGTTCGAGTTTCACTGAAATTCAACCAAAATCTGAATTCTGCTGGGGCTGGGCGTGCGTGCATGCAGGTGTCACCGAATATTGTCAGTTTTAGGCTCCATAGGCCCAAGAAAGGTTCGAACTCTGGAGCGTGCGCGAAGAACTCAACCTCTCAAACCGTTCGCCTCGCTGCTCTCACGACCTAGCTCGATGAATAGGAAGGAAAAGGACACAGCAGTTTACCCAGGGTTGGGCCACCTTGCGGTGTAAAACCCTACTCCTGCTTTGTGGTGGATTAGCCTCGCGGGGGGCTGAGGATGAACTAGTACAAGGGGAAGAACAGCCTCAGGAGGCCTGTTCTTGTGATGAGATCTCGGGGTTCTTGTCTCTCAAGGGCTGGATGATTCCCTCTCTTCTACGGTGGTGGTTAGACTATATTTATAGTGGCTCGGTCCTCTTCCCCCAAAACTTAGGCAAGTAGTGCGTTTGAGCCTTACAAAAGGTGGTCTTCACCTGCAAAGCTTCTGAACATGATGTCATGGTGGGCTCGACAATGACATCCATCCCATCGTTCTGGCGGTCCTGGTCTTGTTGCACGCAAACAACAACGTTTGGCTGATTCCTTGGGACCCTGCACCTGCGCTTGCCTCCTTTGCACCAAAGAGGAAACCTGCCGCTCTATGCCCGCTGGCGCGCGCCTGGCCTTGGTCGTCATGGCTGATGTCATTTCAGCCTCATCTCCTCTGCACTACTATTAAACAATCAAATAAGAACTTTCTTAGGCGCACCTTGCAATTAGTCCCACAACATCGCACAAACCAATCAATACCACACGATTAGGCGCACAATTATCAATCTAACAGCCATCATTAAGCTAATCCCTTAATGGTGTGCACTTCGCCATTTTTGTTGACTGACCGTGCTTCACCAGGGAAGTAGTACTCGAACAACCGGTCCCTACAATCACGGAAGTGTGATAGCAAACTAAGGAAATTCCACGCCCTGGACCTTGATCTCACCGTCTGTCACGGCGGCGACCTCGTGCCAGACGCCGCCCACCAACAACGTCTCTTCCATGCACGATGACCTCACCGCACTGCACCGCTCCATCGCCTCTGTGCACGATCGCCATCCCCGATTGTTACCCCTCACAGCGTGGCATTGGTCCTGCGATATCCAGGAGATAGAGCCTGCCCCGGCACCCGAGTGGCCGCACCCACGTCTGCACTGCCCCGGCGCCTGCGCCGCTGCGTCCTCTGAACCAGCCGCGGCCGTCCTCGCGACGCCGCCAGCCGATGCGACACCGCCCCCCCTCCTACCCACGTGACGCTGCTGCTCCCTCCTGCCCGAAGAGCGCACATCTCCAAGCAGCCTTTGCGGGAGGGACGACGCACCAGGCGCATCGAGCCGGCGCATCCTGGCATCGCCTCCGTCCTTCGCTCCGCCTCATCGGCGCTGGTACAGGTTATCTCCTCCGACTGCATGCCCATCATGGTGGCCATCTCCTCCAACCGTGCTCCCCGTCATCTCCCTTCTTGATCCCATCTGACCAGTGCATCTGACCCTAGGAAATTTTTACAGGCCTCGATCTCACTCCTCCCCGTAGCTTCAGAGATCTTAGACAGAAAAATGATATGGTAGCGCTGTGCCGACTGTCTGCTCTTCTCTTTCCTGGTCTAAGGGACCTCAAGATCTGGCACGGGGAGCTTTCTTCGTATGGATTCGTACTTTATGTATTGGAATGCTATCTTCCGGGTAGCAGCAGTTGGACTTCATTTGTGATTAAGGATGATAGCTATTGAAGTGAATAAATTGTCCTTTCAAAGGAGATTTTTATGCCTACTGTTTCAGTATATTCAGTGTGACCACAAACAAACATGCTGACTGCTAAAGTTCTTGCAGGTGTGATTGCTTTGATTAGAGAAGGCACTGATGTAACACGAGAGATTATTTCTGTAACACTTGATCTTGGGTCTGCACTTGCTAACATAGATGCAGACAAAACAAAACCATGAGCCTTTGTACTGAATGTAAACATACTCTGCAGATCAATACCCATCTTTTAAGAGGTATGTACTATCCAGTGCAGTTTATTTACTATTTCTCGGATTCTGAATGTATAATTCAATTTCATGATTTTAACCTTTGAAGTTATTGGTGTGCGCACATGATTTTAACATATCCAGTTTTCTTTCAAGTTATTGGGATGTTGCTTTGACAGTTGTCATGTACTGCTTATTATTTTTTGCACTATAGTCTCACAATTCTGAATTTAACCTTTTTAGTTGACTAGCATCATTTTCTTGATTGTGACCTCATGCTTAAATAGTTAAATTTGGTAGGTTGTAGAAATTCGAATTCACTATCTCTGAGAATTAGTATATATTTTGTGGGGGTCACTGAATTCTTTTTCTCTTCCTGGAATTTGCTGCTTCCATTGCTAATATTTTATCGTCGATAGCAATGCTCTTTTCCTTCCATGTCAGTCATGCCAAAAAAGCACAGAGGTGGGTATTTGATCCTCCATTAATCATCTATGTCCTTACTGAAACCGAATGCCGTTTTTTCTGGCACAAGGGCGAGTCTGCACCAATCCACCATGCTTGAGTCTGCACCAATCCATCATGCTCGAGTCAGCGGGATCACCTATAGTGCGATGGCCAAACCTATCTTGCAGGTTAATTCACTTTCGAATTTTTTATGGGCTTTAAGACTAACTTATCCTTATTCAATTGCACAATTTTCAAACCATATTAAAATGTTAGTTAACAGGTTCATTGTGCACTCGCGGGAATCATGGTATCATTTTAGGACAGATTTATGTCCTGTCATACTATATGTAGGCAATTGGTATGATTCTTTTTAACTCAATGTAATGGTGTGTAGCTAGAAGAAAATACATACGTTATGTTCTAAATATTTGATTCCATTTTTAGAATCAAGTACATGTCATTTGGAGAGCATACATTGTTTATATATTTTATTTGTATAGAACCAGGTCTTTGGATATGTGACTAAACATGATACAGACTTGATCCTGGTGCGACTTTTTACCGAGGATAATAAACCTATGTTGTTCTTGTGCGGTTGCAGGGGAATCATGTACCGACATAATAATTTATCCCAAATGATATTTCACTGAGAAGCCACATATAAATTGAAGTCAAATTCGGCATATACTATGTTTCAGAGGTTAATCTTATCTCAGTGTTCCCTGGATATTTCTTTTTTTTGTAGCCTCTATTGCAGTGTGCACCGCTGCAAGAATGAAATTAATTTATTCTATATAAATGCTATAATAAGTATTTCAGAACATTTTTTCCGCTGTTGGGTTTAATATTCTATTCCATTTCGGATGTATAAAGATGTTTGAGGCTACTTCCATATTTATCCCTTGTTACTTACGGTCTAATGTGTTAGACAAATTTTCTTTTAGATTTACCTCTCCTGTTTGTGCAGCAGGTACAAGGTCTCACCTTGTTGAAGGCTACTTCCAATTCTTCTATTTTCATTTTCATTTTGTTAATGTACATTTTCAACCTAATAAGGACTTGAGGTGACTCGTGGATTGTAGCGCATGGGAGCCTCACCATTGTTGTGGTTACTTTTTACACAAAGTCATAGCACTTGATACATGGTGATGCATCTTTCCAAGGTTAATTGTGCGTCCCATTTATTGATGCTTTGACGGGTGTCTAATTTAGTGGTTTACATTGAAGGTGCATAACATTAAATAAGATATGATTAGGCTTAAGATATAAGAAGAATAATGATTATATACAAAACTTAAATACACATGGTTTGTCGCTTTTATAAAGAATGGAGTTATGAGAATAGGTGAAATATGCCCCGCGGGATGAAATTGACTATGCATTTGTGTATGTTCAGGGTTTAGAAGTCCATTGTGTGTGCATGTTTGATATGAGATATGTTGCTCATATGAAAAGAACTATATCTCCAAAGCTATATTTAGTTTAAATTAAGATTTGAGCTACATTATTGCACTCATTCATTTTATTGACATAGTTATGGCCTAACTAGGATGACTGAGAATTTTTTTCTACGACTATACGTGTGTTGCACGTGCATACTTACTAGTGAGGTAAGGGCTTGCATAGAAATCTCCGCTCCTCTGGAGGCTGCCTGAGGAGGCCGCTCCTTCAAGAGGTCTTGATGTCGCCCGCCTCGCGAGGCTTGGTCCCTCGCGAGGGTCTTGTCTTGTCGTGGTTAAAGATGGGCCATACCAGGCTACCGATGAAGCCACGTCGTGGGCTGTAGGAAGGCAAGTCTGGGTACCCTGGTTCCTAGAACGCCGGCAGAAGCGCACGAGCCCAAGGCGCGCTCGCACTTGGCTTCGAGGTGAAGCCAAAGGGCAAGTGCGAAGCACCGCGGGCCCCAATCGCACACGGACCAAGTCGACGCATGGCACTTGATGGGACGTGGGCGTCTTCGCTTCCCCATGCTGCCTCGGCAACCGTCCGACCTGACAACTGCCCACTACTAGGGAAAACCCTAGCAGTAGCGCTGGTTTTGTGCTCATTAGTAGCGCGGGTAGGCACGCTACTAATAAGGCGCTACAGCTATTGCTTAGCGGTAACGCGTGCTGCACGCGCTACTGCTAGGACAAATAGCTGCAGCGCTTGTTCACTCCCACGCTGCTGCTAATGTAACTACTGGCAGCGTGTTTTCTTTCCATCGCTACTAGTATTGTTTTTTTTATTTTTTTATTTTTAGTGTATTTATGCGCCATCGTACAAATATTGGTACAATACCAGTTATGAGGTTTACATCATTATGTCCATAACAGTGTGTCAAATGAAGGTGGATTAGGTTCAAGTGGAGGCAATATGTGGTGCATGTCAAAAGTATACTACTAATCCAAACTTGATCTAGTTTGGACTAGTAGTACTTTCGATGTGCACCACATGTTGCCTCCACTTGAATCTAATCCGCCAGCACAAGCTATTTAATCATCATCATAATCATTACCACCAACAATATTTATTTAATCACCACTAACACTAGCTAATAATAATTATCAGTCATTACCACCAACACTAGCTATTTTATCATCATAGTAATAGTGTAGCACATCATCATCCTCAAACTTATTTCTAGCTAATCACTCCTGCTGCTCTCTCTTAGGTAAAACAACATAAAACATGTGTAGCTCTCCTCCTTGATCAAGTTGGAGCATGCAGATGAACCTGTCTCCTAATTTCGGGTAGCACATCTGTTTGCTGCCCCCTAGGACTTCTCTGCGCTCCCCCATCAAATATCTGGTCCAGTCTTGCACTATTAAGCATTCATCGCTGATCTTGAATGCACTAAAGTAACATGTAGGATATCTTGGCCGTAAGCTAATAATACTCATAGTACCTTTAGTCTTGATCCCATAAGGCACAACATTCATTGGGAGTCCCTGTTGAAGAACATCGTATGTTCACATACTTAGCAATGAAGTTTAGCTTCACAAATAATGTATGGAAAAGATGCACTGAGGACAAATAGTAAAAATCTTACCATCCTTCCTAAATAGATGTTACCGTAGTTCATGACGAACACTATTGGTCGCACGTTTTCAGTACTAAGATTTCTAAGTCCAGGAATTTTTTTGTCTTGACAGTATCAAGATCCTCAAGCCATGAAACATAATAACTTAGCTCCTCGCAGTTTAGTTCAGCCCCGGGACAGTAGTAGGTCCTGTCTACCAAGCACTGGACATGTTTGCTTGCACCGAAATAAGCTGACAATACAAATTAGTTGGCAACTATTTTTGAATAAACAATATCAAAGACATAAATATGGTTGAGAAACTTACATTTTGGTGTAACTGGAGGCGTCGGCACATCGACCCAGATGTCGGTATTACCTTCAATATCATCTTCCGGACGAATATCAAAGGTGATAACCATATCAGGCTGAAATGCATAAGTCTTGCATAGTGCTCGCCATGTTTTGCATCCAAAATAGGTGTAGTCGTCTGAATTGTATAATTTTGCATGGAAAATATAACCATGCTCGGTCTTCAAATAAACTTTCTTTACCTCCATAGTATGACTGAAACCTATCTTATCCAATACAAAAACTCTTGCATGGCAGGGGATACGCTAGTAGAATAGTAAAAAAAATATAAGTTGAAGCAAATGAAGCAGATGTCATGCTTAATTACGAAAAAAGACTTGTCATTGTGACTTACTGTATCCACTTTGAAGTCCTCTTCCAGCTTGATGCTGAAGCACCTATCATCATCTAGGAAGATTCCGTCGCACAGGCCGCGCTCGTCTTCGCAGTATTTGCAAATACCGAAATCCTTTTTATCGTCAGACATTTCCTATGTTCATAGTTAAAACATTAATTGAAAATCGATAGAAGACAACTACCAGGATACTCAACACACAAATCCGGGGCACTCGATATTTCCTACATATTCTGGCAAAAGTCATGCCAAAATTCACGGAAAAATCCGGCATGACCTTTGCTAAAATAGGATATATCGAGCGCCTGAAATTTGCCGGAACGGAAATGAATCAACACTCCGGCAAAACATAGGCCACTCGGAGGTGTAACCTGCAAACATGACCGGCCACTTGGATATTGAGCAACACAAGATATACATTTCAAAATATCTTATAAGACTCAAATTGGCATGCATTCAATAAGCAAAAGTAAATCATCTCATGCGTCCGTACATCGTCGAATATTATCACTAATACATCCGAATAATGTCATACATATAACATCACTAGTACAACTAAAACCCTAGCACACGACGGGTATCGGCGCGGGCGGTGGACACCCACAGAGAAGGAACCATCACGGGATCATAGCTCCAGTGAGATCCCTGGAGAACCTGCCAGGTATTGGAGAACCTGTGCTCCAACGCAAACAAGTAGTGACGGACGTGCGCGTCCTCCTCACTGACACGGTGACGCGCCACCTCCGCGGAGTCCTCGAGCCTCTGGACCGTCACTGGCCCACGCGACCGCCACCAAAGAAGGTTCGGGTCAACGACATGCTGGCTCCTCACCAACCTACGCCCCCGGTAGGTAGCGCCTCCCAGTACCACCCCGTCGGAGCCCAGTCCCGGACATGGCCCATCTGGTCAAGCAGGTGTCTTCCTCCGCCGACTCGACGACAAGGATGCGGGACAGGCATCGTCCACGTCGATGCAGGAAAATTGCTTTAACTTAAAAAATAGCAACAAGTTCTTACTAACTAGTTCTATTAATTCAACTAGTTCTTACTAAAAATAAACTTACTATAAATAAAAATATTATAGTACCTAATTAGTACCTAGTTCTTACTAACTAATTAGTACCTAAGAGCTACTGCCCTAATTACCATCTAATTTGATGAACCTATAGGGGGTGGAAAGTGGTAGCGGATATTCCAATTATCCAACTATAAAGTGAAATAAGTGGTCAAATTTTACTCGTTTTATGATTCATCTTAGAAATTTGATTCGTTTCCACCCTTACATGAACCCTAACTCATTTGAGCCGCATCCGCATCCGATTTGTTTCCACCCTAACTAATTTGATGGAGGTAGAAACCCTAGGCAGAGGTAGGGGAGAGGGAGGAGCAGGCATGCTCACCTAAGGTGCCTGCGACGAGGGAGGGGCAGGCGGCGTCGAGGTCGTGGTCGGGGCTCCGGGGCGGCGTTGAGGTCGGGGGGCGGGGGCGGCGTCCGGGGCGGCGTTCAGGTCGGGGGCGGGGGCGGCATAGAGGGTGTGCGGAGAGCGCGCGGCGGCCGAGGGGCGACGGCGGCGGTGAGAGTGGAGTTGGATTTGGGGGATGAAGTGACCGTGGGGAAGGACGAACCGCGTGGTTAAGTCAGAAGTACCAGTAGCGCGTTCCAGAAGGGCGCTACTGCTACGTTAGCTACAGCGGGTTCTGGAATACGCGCTGCTGGTACACCATTCTCTTTTTTCCCTTTTTCATTCAGTTTTCTTCACATTTTTTTCCTTTCACCTTATTCTATTTCTTTCATTTTCAATTACCTTTCTATTTGCTTTCCATTTAATTTTATATCCTCTATCAGGAGCGAGTTAAGACTAAAACGCGCTGCTACAAACAAAGTAGCGGTAGCGCGGTTCGTTATAGGTCGCTACTACTATGTGTAGCCTATCGGCTAGGCCATGGGAATTTTAGTAGTAACGTGTTTGTAGGAAGACACGCTACTGCTAGAACTTTATCTGCAGCGCGGTTTTCGCAGGCTCGCTACTGCTACTTAGCACCAGCATGCTTTTTTGACCCACGCTACTGCTAAAGTTCTATGTATAAGGTTTTCCCTAGTAGTGGCCTGCTGCATGCAGAGAAAATCATTATTACTTGAGATCGTGGGAGTTCGACGACTGACCTCCCCTTGGCTATAAATGCGGGAGCGGGCGGAGCCCCTTTCCCATCTTCGTCTTCTCACTTCTGGCTTCTCCCTCTTCTTGCTTCACCACCTCGCTAGAGCATCTATGGCACCGACAAGGAGGTTCTCGACCGCGGAGAAGGGAAAGGGCCCCCAAGGAGGGGCCAGACTAGCCCCCGCCCAAGAGGGGCCGCGGACGCCCTCGCAAGTATGCTGCGACACCGATAGCGGCTCCCCGCGGGCGTGGGCGTCCTCCCTCAAAGGCTAGCGCTGCCTTCGGCAGTTTTAGGGGTGCGTGTTCTTGCGGTGGAAGCCGCCATGGTCAGGGGAGCCGCTGTGAGGAGGCGAGGCGAGGCGTGCGGTGGCCATCCGGCCACCACGGCCATGGTCCCACTTAGTCGACTCTCCCCCAGAGTTCGTGGTGTGGGCGGAGAAGGCCGCAGGCGCCTGGCTCTGGCTCCCGCACTTCTTCGCGAGCGCGCTGCCGGCCGGGGGACCTGGTGGCTTCTGGCTTTAGGCCGATGGCTACTGCAGCAAGGCCGAGGTCACGGCCGCCGGAAGTGTGTTCCTAAAACGCGGGTGGCAGTCGTTTTCCCACACACGGGACCTGCGCAGGAGGTGCACCCTCCACTTCAGGTCTGACGGCGTCGCGACCCTCTACGTGAGGATCTTCGGGGAGGATGGCCCGCGCATAGGGTGCTGCCCGGAGAGCGACAGCGACGACGATGGTGATGATGACGGCAGACGGAGGGGCGTCGTCGTCGCTGATGATGACCTCGCCCTTAGCGATGGTCGTGCTGCCTCTAGCAGCGACAACTTATCCTCCACGGAAAGCTCCAGCGACAACAACTTCGATGAGCCGCCGTGTCGCCGAGCCCGGACCGGGAGGGGAGACGAGCTGTGTCGCCGCTATGCCCCGGTGAAGTAGGAGGAGGGCTCTGAGTGAGCCCGGGTGCTGCCGGAGCCGGACCTCAGGAGCTGTCGTCGATGTGCACTTGCTTTTGTTTTTTTTCATTCCCTTTCTGCTGTAAAAAAGAAGAAGAAGTAGGAGGCCCTACCAGGGCGTGTAATGGACTATGGCGCTTGCGCCGTTATGTTATTATTTCCATGCTTCCTCCTGATACTCGTGTTGCCTTTGATTGTGGTTGGGATAACTTATCTTAGAGTTCCTATGATGAACTTTCGTGCTGTGGGAGCGTTCCTCGCCGAGGGGTGACCCAGTGGTCACCAGGCTTCAGGACCGGGGGGGGGGGGCTCGTAGCTATAGAACTAGGAGGCCCCGAAGGCGCAGTGCCTGCGAGCTTGTTCGAGAGCATCACGCGAGGACAGTTACGCCATAGGGCCAGGGACTAAGGCTTAGGCGACGTGTGTTAGCGGGCAAGCCCGAAGCGCGCACACCTGCCCAGACCCCGCGCGCGGGACACACAAGGAGGACCGATGGGCAACTGCCACTCCTCGTGAGGTAGAGCCTGAGAGAGTTGAACGAGGCAAGAAGAAAATTTTCCAACCCTCAAAATGAGACGTTGAAACTCCAAATTCTATTCAAGAAGTCGCAAATCAGATATAGAAAGCAAGCAAAAGAACAGCCGCGTCCAGCACCTATGCTAGTCTTCTCACCAGCGCGGAGCTAAGTGCTTCCACTAGTACGTGGGAGGGAGCCCCCATGAGGCCCAAGGGCGACGACCAGGAGACTCCTGGGCGTGTACAACCCCAACTCATTATTACGTGAGAGTGTCATGAGCGGATGCCTTCACAGGCACGGAGCCTTCTTTACGGGTAGAACTTCCGGAGGTGCTAGATGTTCCAGGCATTGTGGATGAGGACCCTGTCCTACATCTCCAGGTGCGTGGCGCCAGGCCTTGGAGACACGGGCAATCCTGAACAGGCCCTCCAACATGGGGAGAGCTTGTGAAGCCCTACCCTGGAGAGCACCTGCCTCAAGACGAGGTCACCCACCTCGAGGGTCCTAGAACGGATGTTGCAGCAGTGGTACCGCCGCAGCGCCTGCTGGTACCTCGTAGCTCGGAGCGAGGCTTGGCGATGGTGTTCCTCCCCCAACACGAGAGCCATCCTTCACGAGGTGTCCTGACGCGCCTCGTCGAATGCCAGGACCCGTGGGGGCGATGCCTGACCTCGTGAGGGATGACTCCCTCGGCTCTGTAGACGAGGAAGAATGGGGTCTCGCCTGTAGGCTTGGTCGCAGTGGTGCGGATGGACCACAACACAGACGGGAGCTCGTCAAGCCAGCCCCTGCCGCAGGCCTCGAGCTTTTTCTTGAAGCTCCCTGCCTTGAGGCCCCTCAAGACCTCCGCATTGGTGCGCTCGGCCTGGCCATTGCTCAGCGGGTGCACCACCCAAGCGTAGCATATCTGCGTTCCAAGGTTAGCACAATATGTTTTAAAGAGGTTGCTCGTGAACTGGGAGCCGTTGTCGGTGATGATGCGGTTGAGCACCCCGAAGCGGCTTACGAGGCCCTTGATGAACTTGACTGAAGAGCCGAACGGGAAGGCGCAAATAGCTTCCACCTCCGGCCACTTGGTGAACTTGTCCATGGTTATGTAGAGGTAGCAGTAGTCCCCGGGCGCTTAAGGAAACGGGCCCAAGATGTCCAACCCCCAGACCGCAAATGGCCATGAGAGTGGGATGGTCTAGAAGCCCTAAGTGGGCTGGTGGATCTACTTAGCATGGAATTGATAGGCTTCACAAGATCTTACCAATTCAGCGGCTTCGTTGAGCGCAGTGGGCCAGTAGAACCCGTTGTGGAATGCGTTGCCCTCGAGGGTGCGCGATGAGGAGTGATGCCCACAATCCCCATCGTGAATGTCGGCCAGCAGTTCTCACCCCTGCTCCTTGGAGATGCACCGCAGGGAGATGTCGTTTGGGCGCCTCCGATAGAGCTCGCAGTCCTACATGCAGTATGCGGTGGCCTGGCGGGCCACACGCTCTGCATCCTCTTCCTTCTCTGGCAGGGTGCACTGAAGCAGGTACTGTCGTGGTTCTAACTCTGACAGTGATGTAGGGGGGTATGTATGGAGAGGCTAGATCTCAGCTATTGGGAATTTGTAAACACACCAAGATGTACGAGTTCAGGCCCTTCGCGGAGGAAGTAACAACCCTACGTCTCGGTGCCCAGAGGCGGTCCACTGGATTACTGGCGTGTGAATAACAGGGGTGCGAACCCTTCATACTAAGGAGGGGGTGGCTTATATAGAGTTCGCCGGCCCTCTCCTGCCCTCAGTAATGCAGGGTTTAAGGTACATTTAAGGTTGGGCGTTACTGGTAACGCCCCTAATAGAGTGCTACAATGACCATAAAGACTACTTAATAGCCGACCGTTTGCCTGCGGAGTGACTTCAGATCTCCTGGCGGTCGAGTGGCTAGCTTCATGGTCGAGTGGTAGCTTCTTGGTCGAGCGTCTTGAACCCGTCGAGTGAGATACCTTCAAGTCGATTGAAAGGTGACTTCTTCTAGGGATGTCCTTGGGTAGGGCTCTTTGGACGGGTCCGTGCCCCTACCCTAGGTACATAGTTTCATCGTTAGCCCCCGAATGGATCGAGGTTAGAGTGGGGAAAGAGTTGGGGATCTTCCCGACTGGTTCTTTGGGCTACACGAGTGCCTCGTTTTGGGCCAATCGTCACGGATGACGTTATCAACCTCTTTCAGTCGCCTTGATCCATTCCAGGCCTATCGTCGAGTGAATTTCTTTACTTGTGACATACTGAGCGCCGGCGCGATCGGGGTCTTCTGTTTTGACAAGTTGTTCTGTGGCCCGCGGGACAGGAGCGGCCGTAGTAATCAGAAGCGATAAAGCGGAAGCTCCTCGATCCCCGTGTCGCCTTTTTCGCCACGTACTGCACGCGCGTCTGCTGCGGGATTTGACTGGATAGCCTGGGCCTACCAGTCAGCCACTCGGAAGCGGCCCCTTATAAGTTGCCAGCTCGGGGTTTCCAAACAGTGCGCTCCCTTCAGCTTTCTTCTTCCTCTCTCCCTTCGCAAGTCCTTCCGCCACCTCCGTTCTCACCCTAGCGCCGCAAGCCCGTTCGAGATTTCGCCGGTGACGATGGTGAAGGGCAAGACGACTGCTCTGGAGCGCGCGAAGAAGGCGGCGGCGGCGGGGAAAGGGAAGAGGTCTACTCGGGGCGGATCTTCCTCTAGGACTACTCTGCCCAAAGGTTGGATCCAGGGCGACTGGATGCCGTTGGTGCTCCGGCAAGAGGATCTCGATGACATGGTCGAGGGGGGAGTCATTCCCCACGAAGCCGCGCGTCTTCCGGGGGGAGAGATCGAACCTCAACCCCGTGATGGTGAGTGCGTGCTCCTAGCCACCCACATCGACCGAGGGTTTTCTCTGCCGCCCCATCCTTTTTTCCGGAGCTTCTTGAACTTCTTCGGAGCGCAGCTCCACCACTTTACTCCCAACTCCATTGTATACCTTGCCGCTTTCATTTCCATGTGTGAGGCTTTCTTGGGTTGCCGCCCCCATTGGGGACTTTTCAAGCACATCTTTACCTGCCGTTCTCAATCGGTCAAGAAGGCCAAGTCGAGTGACGAGAGGACGCAGGTGATCCAGTTGTGCGGGGGCTTGGCGATCCAGACGAGGGGGAAGAGCTATTTTCCATCCATTACTTTCCCGGAGTCGGTCCGTGGTTGGCAGGCGACCTGGTTCTACTGTCAGGACCAGGCGACCCCAGGACAGTCGACTGGTCTTCCTCCTTTCTCCCTCGACCGAGCTAAAAAATCGCTTCTCTGAAAGTGGCGCCAGAGGAAAGGGCCCAAGTCAAAGTGCTGGCCGATCGAGTGGTTGAGCTTGTCCGTGAGGGCGTGACAGGCATGGATTTGCTGGAGGTCTTCCTCCGGAGGCGCATCCAACCGCTCCAGGCTCGTGACCACACGATGTGACTGTACTCGGGTCTTGACGACACCACTCGGGTCCACCCGGAGGAGGTCACTAATGAAATGGTGGAGGGGTGGCTGTCGAGCATCACAGGGAACAAGGACAACCCCCGAGGAGCCAGGAGGGTAATTCCACTCGACAACTCGTACGACGTGGACCAGGTATGTCTCTATGCTCCTGACTAAGATCTTGTTTTTCTTCATTGGTCTTCTATGAGTTGGTCGATTGACCTTTGTCTTGTCTGTTGTTTTTCAGGCGACTACTGAGATGTACTCGACGCCCAATGGGGCACAGGGGCCAACTGAGGAAGGGGAGGCGAGCGGAGGTGAGAGCGGGGACGATCAAGGTGAGTGGGAGTCCGACGGTGAAGGAGAGGGAGGCGACGACGTCGACTCCAGCGAAGAGGAGGAGGAGGAGGTTGAACCCCCCTGCCCGGAGGGGCGATCCAAGCTCACACACGATCCAGTGCGGGAGCGAGGTAGTGCGACTGCTCCTGTTGGGCAGTCGTCGAAAAGCCCTCGGACCTCTTCTCCTACGCCGACTAGGAAGGCTCCCAAGCACCCGCGCGCAGTGCCGTCCAAGCCGCCCAAGGCCCTGCCCAAGATGAAGATGGCCGTCCCCACCATTTCTGGGTAATAATAAAACTTGTTTTCCTTTGTCGACTGTGGACGGATCCTTGGTCGATCCATTGAGCCAACCGACTGACTTTCGAGGCTTGCAGTGCTGCTACTTCTGAGATCTCCGCCAAGGACGACGACCAAGAGATGGAGGATGCTGTTACCTCCAACCCTGGTACGATTACTGACATTCTGCTTTGAGTCGACTAAACATTTATTGCAACCCAGGTCGATTGAACGTTTCCTTTGTAGCCCCTCCTCATGTTATCGACCTCCCGGATGACGACGACAATGGTCCGTTGAGAGTGAGAAGGCACAAGAGGGCATCGGCTGGCAAGACCCCCCAATCCGCTCCGGCGTCCGAGGCCGTGGCTCGGGATGGTTGTGACACCACTCGGGCTTCTGTGACCTTCGCCGTTCCTCTGGCGAGTGCGCGGCCCTCGTCGTCGACTGCGGATCCGTCTTCGCTTTTTGCCGCATACCCCGTCCCTGAGGACCAAGCGGCTGCTGCAAAAGAGGCTATACGTCAGGCGGGGATCATGATGGAGCAAGTGAAGTTGGCTCGGGAGGCCAGCCAAGCAGCTTATGACGCGAGCTCGGCTCTTCAGAGCAACGTCCATGTCAGTCGACTCAATGTTTGGTCTGTTATGATATGCTATTTGAAGAATCTCTTTTCCGAAGATCTTTGTATCTGTACACCCACTGGGTGTGTCTGCCAATTCTTTGCCGAGTGGGGGCACGCTAAGTGCACCCACTAGGTGTAGTCCCCGAGACTACGGTGGACTGCGGGCAGTCGACTGTAGTCTTTATATTGTGTTGTTGTAGCTGTATTTCTTCATTCGGTCTGGTCAGGCCATGTCGAATGGGACTGTATCCGGTCGACTGCGGGCAGTCGACTTCTTTTTTTTACAGTGGGGGCACGCTGAGTGCACCCACTGGATGTAGTCCCCGAGACTACTGTCGAATGTTCTTGATTCGGCTGTAGTCTTAGAAACGTCATCATTGTCTCTTGGTTGCTCGGAAGCAACTTGTCTTGGACGTCTGTCGACTGATTTTTCTTTTTACAGAAATCTTGCGAACTTGTAGCTCGCTATACTGAGTTGGAGAATCAGCAGATCCAGCTCAACCTTAATTTGAAGCTTGCTCAGGAGAATTTGAAGAAGGCGCAAGAAGAAGCAAAAGGTATGGCTGGTGAGGTTCTCCATTCTTAACGGGTGGCTTTTCTTTCTTGTCCATTCTTGATGTTGGTGCCACTCGACGCGCCGCAGATAAACTGGAGGAAGATCTGAAGAAGAAGGATCAAGACCTTGCAGAGGCACAGAAGGAGGCCTCGAGCAAAACGAAGCTCGCATAAGAGAAACTGGCTTCGGTCAGAACTCTTGAACAGGAGAACTCCAGACTGAAAACTGCTCTCGAGACAGCTAATCGAGATGCCAGTCGACTGAAGAAAGAAAAGATGGCTCTGCACGACAAGGCGGGTGAGCTGGCGGGGAAGGTAAAAGATCTGGAGGCTTATCTCGGTGGACTCGCCAAGAAGTTGTTCATCATGCTCGAAGGTAATTATTCCAACCCGACTGTCTTGTAGTTGCCGATCCCGCGTACGGCCACTGTCTTATTCTTGAATCGTGTTTGCAAAATTCTGCCAGAGCTTCGAAGAGGAAACCAGTCGAGTGGAGCCAGGCTTGGATCCCGCCAATTCTCTCGTGAAGGACGAGGCTGCTATGAACGTGCTCCGACTGGAGTCTCATGTTACCAGCGTTGTTGATTATCTTGCTCAGCTGAAGGTTGCGATGTCGCGGATCGACACATCACTCTGGCCCGGAACGACACTTCAGAACGACCTCGAGTCCCTGATGGTCCGACTGAATGAAGTCCCGGGTCGAGTGGCGGAATGGAAGAAATCTTCTGCTAGATGTGGTGCTGATGTCGCTCTGTCTCTGGTCCGCGTCCATTGCAAGGAGGTGCGAGAAGAAAAGCTAGCCGCCATCCAAGTTGCCAATACCAGGAAGCACAACTTTCAGGACTTCATGGAGACTTTTATTGCTGCTGCCACTCGTATTGCGGACGGGATCGACTTGGACGAGTTCGTCGCCCCTTCCAGTCCTCCTCCTGAGGAATGAAAAACTTTTATGCTTCACTTTAAATTTGCCTCGGAATGCCGAGTGGATTTGTAACCGTTAAACTCCGCCGAGCCGAGGGCTTGAGTACTTTGATCTGAGGTCTGGGACCTTTTAGGCTTTATCTGATCTTGATTTCTCGTTGAATATCTTCATGGTTTGATTCGTCGAGTGGATCTTGATCTTCACTCGGAATAACCTTGTATTTGCGGCGCAGCTCCGAAGGGGAAGGTAGCAGTCGACTCGCGGATTGGGTTGTGTCTTGTACTTAGGCGAGCACTGGGCTGCAGCTAAGCCTCCGAGTGAGAGGTTTGCTCTCCACTCGGTAGGATTTTTAAACACTTAGGCGAGCGTTGGGCTGTAGCTAAGCCCCCGAGTGGGAGGTTTGCTCTCCACTCGGTAGGATTTTTAGACACTTAGGCGAGCGCTGGGCTGCAGCTAAGCCCCCGAGTGGGAGGTTTGCTCTCCACTCGGTAGGATTTTTAAACACTTAGGCGAGCGCTGGGCTGCAGCTAAGCCCCCCGAGTGGGAGGTTTGCTCTCCACTCGGTAGGATTTTTAAACACTTAGGCGAGCGCTGGGCTGCAGCTAAGCCTCTGAGTGGGAGGTTTGCTCTCCACTCGGTAGGATTTTTAAACACTTAGGCGAGCGCTGGGCTACAGCTAAGCCCCCGAGTGGGAGGTTTGCTCTTGACTCGATAGGATTTTTAAACACTTACGCGAGCGCTGGGCTGCAGCTAAGCCCCCGAGTGGGAGGTTTGCTCTCCACTCGGTAGGATTTTTACATACTTAGGCGAGCGCCTGACTGCAGCTAAGCCTCTAAGTGAGAGAACTTAGGCGAGTACTGGACTGCAGCTAAGCCCCCGAGTGGGAGGATTGCTCTCCACTCGGTAGGATTTTTTCAAACTAAGGAGAGTGCCTGACTGTAGCTAAGTCTCTAAGTGGGAGAACTTAGGCAAGTACTGGACTGCAGCTAAGCCCCCGAGTGGGAGGATTGCTCTCCACTCGGTAGGATTTTTTAAACTTTGGCGAAACAGATTCGCAGCTAAGTCACCCACTGGGGGATTTCGTATGCAAACAAGAGTGACAGCAATTATTGGGACGCTCTTGTCTTTGGTAAAAATGAACTGCAGAAATTTTTTCTTATTACATCTCGTCCAAGGGAGAACTCAAGTGTAAAAGGGGCGGAGTAGTTCCGCATTCCAAGCTCGTGGCTCGTCAATCTGGTGATCAACATTGTAGAGGTGATATGCTCCATTGTGGAGGACTCTGGTGACGATGAAGGGGCCTTCCCAAGTAGGAGCAAGTTTGTGTGGTTTCTGTTGATCCACTCGGAGGACCAAATCTCCTTCCCGGAAGGCTCGGCTCTTCACATTTCTGGCATGGAATCGACGCAAGCCTTGCTAATAGATGGTCGATCTGATCATAGCCATTTCCCTCTCCTCCTCTAGGAGGTCGACTGCGTCTTGCCGGGCTTGCTCTGCTTCGTCTTCGTTATAAAGCTCGACTCTGGGGCGTTGTGAAGTAGATCACTCGGCAGGATGGCTTCGGCTCCGTAAACCAGAAAAAATGGCGTTCTTCCGGTCGATCGGTTCGGGGTGGTCCTCAGCCCCCACAAAACCGATAGAAGTTCGTCGACCCAAGCGCCTGCTGCGTGCTTGAGATCACGCATCAATCGAGGCTTCAATCCTTTGAGAATCATACCATTTGCTCTTTCAGCTTGTCCATTCGACTGAGGATGCGCGACCGACGCGTAGTCGACTCGCGTGCCTTGAGAGGCGCAAAAAGCTCTGAACTTGTCTGAATCGAAGTTTGACCCATTGTCGGTGGCGATGCTATGCGGGACCCCATATCTGAACGTCAGCCCTCTGACGAAACTGATAGCAGCGCAAGCATTGAGATTCTTGATAGGCTTGGCTTCAATCCATTTGGTGAACTTGTCGACTGCCACAAGCACATGCGTGAATCCGCTCCTGCCTGTTCTCAGTGGACCGACCATGTCCAGTCCCCAGATAGCAAAGGGCCAGACGAGTGGAATGGTCTTCAGGGCTGATGCAGGCTTGTGTGACATGTTGGAGTAGAACTGGCAACCTCCACACTTGTCGACTATCTCTTTTGCCATCTCATTTGCTCTTGGCCAGTAAAATCCTGCTCAGTATGCTTTAGCCACAATGGTCCTAGAGGATGCATGGTGACCACAGGTCCCCGAGTGGATATCATTAAGGATCATCTGACCCTCTTCTGGTGTTATGCATTTCTGACCGATTCCAGTCGCACTTTCCCTATACAACTGTCCCTTTATGACTGTGAAGGCCTTGGATCGGCGGACGATCTGTCGAGCCTCTTCCTCGTCCTCCGGGAGTTCTTTCCTCAAGATATACGTGATGTATGGTACCGTCCAGTCAGGAGTGATAGTCAAGACCTCCATGACTAGGTCGACCACAGCAGGAATTTCGACTTCAGTCAGATCTGTGGCACTTTTCGGTTGCGGGGCTTCTTCTGCGAAGGGATCCTCCTGGACTGACGGCGAGCGGATGTGCTCCAAAAACACATTGCTGGGAATGGCTTCTCTCTTGGAGCCTATCTTTGCCAGATCATCTGCTGCTTGATTTTTCAGTCGGGGGATGTGATGAAGCTCTAACCCCTCGAATTTCTTTTCTAGCTTTCTTACTGCGTTGCAATAGCCAGTCATAGCTGGGCTTCTGACGTCCCACTCCTTCATCACCTGATTAACCACCAAATCTGAGTCGCCGTAGACCATGAGGCGCCGGACGCCGAGTGAAATTGCCATGCGCAACCCGTACAAGAGTGCTTCATATTCTGCTTCATTGTTGGAGGAATCGAAGTGAATCTGGAGAACGTATCTGAGCTTATCTCCTCGGGGGGAGACCAATACTACCCCAGCACCGGAACCGTTCAGCATCTTAGATCCATCGAAGATCATGGTCCAGTGCTCCGAGTGAACTTGAGTCGGGAGTTGCTGTTCAATCCACTCGGCGACGAAATCTGCAATTGCTTGGGACTTGATAGCCTTCTTTGCTTCAAACTTGATATCTAGGGGGAGAAGTTCAATCGCCCACTTAGCCACTCGACTAGTTGCATCTCTGTTGTGCAAGATCTCTGACAGTGGAGCGTCGCTGACGACTATAATGGAATGGTCAGGGAAGTAGTGTGCAACCTTCTTCGTGGTCATGTAGATCCCATATACAAGCTTCTGGTAATGGGGATATCTTTGCTTCGAAGGGGTCAAAACTTCAGACACATAATATACTGGGCGCTGAACTCTGAAGGCCTTTCCTTCTTCTTCCCGCTCGACCGTGAGTACTGTACTGACAACTTGTCCCGTGGCCACAATGTATAGCAGCAGAGGCTCTTTGCTGATTGGGGCAGCAAGCACCGGCTGGGTGGAGAGCAGAGCTTTGAGCTCTGCAAACGCTGCGTCAGCTTCTGGAGTCCACTCGAACTTGTCAGACTTCTTCATCAGTCGGTAAAGAGGCAACGCCTTTTCACCGAGACGAGAAATGAATCGACTTAGAGCGGCCAAGCAACCTGTAAGCTTCTGGACATCGTGTACACGCACAGGGCGCTTCATCCGGAGTATGGTGCCAACTTTCTCGGGATTGGCGTCGATTCCTCGTTCGGAAACAAGAAAACCGAGTAACTTTCCACCTGGAACTCCGAATGTGCACTTTGATGGATTGAGCTTGATATCATATCTCCTGAGGTTAGCAAAGGTTTCGGCAAGGTCAGTCAGTAGGTCGGAACCTTTCCGTGACTTAACCACAATATCATCCATGTATGCTTCTACGTTCCGACTGATCTGAGTGAGCAAACACTTCTGAATCATCCTCATGAACGTGGCTCCAGCATTCTTGAGGCCGAAGGGCATGGTGACATAACAGAAGCACCCAAATGGGGTGATGAAAGCCGTTTTGATCTCGTCGGGTCCATACAGACAGATCTGATGGTACCCTGAATAAGCATCTAGAAAAGACAAACGCTCACACCCCGCAGTCGAGTCCACTACCTGGTCGATGCGGGGGAGAGGGAAATGATCTTTCGGGCAGGCCCGATTGATGTGTTTAAAGTCAATGCACATGCGAAGTGACTTGTCCTTCTTGGGGACCATGACAACATTGGCGAGCCACTCAGAGTGGTAGATCTCTCGGATGAACTCTGCTGCTAAGAGCCGAGCCACCTCCTCGCCAATAGCTTTCCTCTTCTGGACGGAGGACCGTCGAAGATGTTCTTTCATGGGCTTGAACTTTGGGTCGACTCGTAGACGGTGCTCAGCCAGCCCCCTGGGAACTCTAGGCATGTCAGAAGGCTTCCATGCGAAGACGTCCCAGTTCTCATGGAGGAACTGGATGAGCGCTTCTTCCTATTTGGAGTCGAGCATCGTCGAGATGTGAGTCGGAGCAGCGTCAGGGTCGGTCGGGTGAATGTGAGCTGTCTTAGTTTCACCAGACGACTGAAAAGCAGATTCTGAAGCAGGCTTCTTGGCTCGTAGCAATTCACTCGGATCAGGAGTCTTCTGGTACTCTTGCAGCTCAACAACTGCCATCTGAGCATCAGCAATCTTCGATCCTTTCTGAAAACACTCCTCAGCTTTCTTCCTATTGCCGGTAACGGTGATCACACCTCTGGGGCCGGGCATCTTCAACTTGAGATACACGTAGCATGGTCGAGCCATGAAGCGTGCATAAGCCGGCCGGCCTAGAATAGCATGGTAACCACTTTGGAAGTCCACAACCTCAAATGTCAATTTTTCCTTGCGGTAATTCTTTGAATCACCGAAAACCACGTCGAGAGAAATCTGGCTGAGTGACTCGGCTTTCTTTCCAGGAATGACTCCATGGAAGCTCATGTTGCTGGCGCTGAGCCTGGACATCGGAATGCCCATCCCTTTCAATGTTTCAGCCTACAATATGTTCAGGCCACTGCCACCATCCATCAGGACGTTGGTCAGTCGAGTGCCTTCGACAACTGGGTCGACCACCAAAGCTTGCCTCCCAGGGGTGGCAATGTGCGTAGGGTGATCGGACTGGTCGAATGTGATGGCAGTCTGAGACCACTTCAGATAACTGGGTGTCACCGGAGCAACCATATTCACCTCACGGTTAATGACTTTCAGTCGACTTTTGCTTTCGACATCAGCAAAAATCATCAGGGTGGAATTGATTTGGGGGTATCCATCGTCGCTATCTTCCTTGTCCTCAACTCTGTCCGACTCTTTTTCCTTATCTTTGGGCTGTTTGCCCTGAAACTACTGGATCAGGAGCCGACACTATCGAGTGGTATGCTTTGGGTAAATAAAATTACCCTCTTCGTCTTTCTTGGTGTGGATGTGACATGGCAGATCCAAAACATCATTTCCATCTTGATCCTTGACTTTCTTGGGCTTCCAGGGGCCTTTGGGTTTTCCCTTGAAATTTCCCTGGGTTGCGGCCAGGGCCTCCCCAGGGGCGGCTGGCTCAGCCTTCCGCTTCTGCTTCCGACTGGAATTGCCTCCGGTTTCCTGGGCGACTGCTTTCTGCTTGCCACTCCGGAGTCGATCTTCATCTTCTCCGTTAGCGTATTTGGTGGCAATTTCCATCATCCGATTCAGGGACATTTCTCCGATCCGACCGAACTTCAGGTTCAACTCTCTGTTCTTGATGCCTTCTTTAAAGGCACAAACTGCTTGGTGATCCGGTACGTTCTCAACTGTGTGATGCAAAGTGATCCACCTCTGGATGTAATCCCTCAGAGTTTCACTCGGCTTCTGCACGCAAGACCGCAATTCTGTAAGGCCTGCGGGTCGCTTGCATGTTCCCTCAAAGGTTGTGACAAACACTCCAGAGAGATCCTCCCAAGTGTAGATGCTGCTGGGTGCTAACTGATTCAGCCACGCTCTGGCTGAGCCCTCTAACAGGAGAGGCAAATGCTTCATAGCCACCTCGTCGTTGCCACCGCCAATCTGTACAGCCACTCGGTAATCTTCGAGCCAAGTGTCAGGCTTAGACTCACTGGTAAACTTGCTGACTCCAGTCGCCAACCGAAAGTTGGGAGGAATCACCGCGGCCCTGATGGATCGACTGAAACACTCTGGCCCTGAAACACGTATTCTGCTGCTGGCGGGCGCATCTCTGTTCTAGCCTTCCCGATGAGCCCTGTTCCTGTCAACCAAGCCTTGAACGAGGACAGATCTCGCGTCAAAGCCTGGGTCCCTGGGGTCGACGGGAATCCTCTGCCCAACGCTATGAGGGCGTCTGTCATCTCGATGTCGAGGCGCATATGACCCACTCCTCGGGGGAGGGGTTGGCACTTGACGTCGATCATCACGATCGGATCGGTGATCATACTGCTCATTCCTTCTGTACTGATCATGCCGGTCGCCACGTCCCTCACGCCTCGGGGGCGACTGCGGGCTGTGAGCCGACTGGACTATATCTGTTGCAACGGATCAAGTGTGGATCCTATTCCGCGACTGAGAAACAACGGAATTCTGGTTTCCCGCTGCCCGGAGCAACGCTCTGATTTGTAACAATCCCCTGCCAGCCTCCGACTGGGAGGGCTGAATCGATTCTGCTATACGGGCCGCGGCGGCCAAATTCTGAACTGGGGTTCGGTATACCTGCGTCGGCGGGAAGAGCTGGCGTCGACTAGACTCGGGAGCCCGCTGACGCGCTTGCTCGTCGAGTGCTCGCTGGAGATTCTCCAGTCGAGTGCGCTCGGCCAAATTAGCCAAGCGCGCGTCCTCCAAGGCTCGGGCCTCGGGGGACTCTCCGACGATAGGAGTGCGGAGTGCGTCCGTGTTCCGGTGGCGAAGCTCCTCTCGCTGTAATGACGTGAGAGGTTCGGGGAGATACTCATCGTGGGGACGCGACAGGTCGCCCCCACCCGCGCCTCCATCAGCACGAGGGAAACCGGGAGGACTGTGCGTTCCATCGACCGCCAGGATCTCAGCCGCTGGGTCGCTGCTGTCGCACTCGGATGCGGTCTCCGCGGAGCCAGTCGACAGGTCGAACAGGCCGCAGAGGGATTCGTCGGGCTCGATTGCCGCGACTTGCGGGGCGGCCGACTGGCGAGCCACGGCATGCCTCACCCACCTCTGATGTCTCGACCGGCCGGAGCGCTTGCGCCGGTGGGAGACAGAGCGGGGAGACGATACGGGGGCCGACCGATACTGGGTCGACGGCTGCCGCAGGAGGACGCCACGAACGCATGTGCGGAAATGCGTCGCACCGCGGACGGGGAGCGCGTCGATGTCGAGTGGCGCCTCCTGAAGCCAGGCGGAGTTGTCGGCGATGAACGTGAGCGCGCCGAGGCAGATCTCGCGGCCCTCCAACAAAATTCCGCACGAAACCATGATCAAAGGGATCAGAAAAATCGCAACTTCTCCAATCAGGCGCTAAGATTCCTGCCCCACGGTGGGCGCCAACTGTCGTGGTTCTAACTCTGACAGTGATGTAGGGGGGTATGTATGGAGAGGCTAGATCTCAGCTATTGGGAAGTTGTAAACACACCAAGAAGTACGAGTTCAGGCCCTTCGCGGAGGAAGTAACAGCCCTACGTCTCGGTGCCCGGAGGCGGTCGACTGGATTACTGGCGTGTGAATAACAAGGGTGCGAACCCTTCATACTGAGGAGGGGGTGGCTTATATAGAGTTCGCCGGTCCTCTCCTGCCCTCAGTAATGCAGGGTTTAAGGTACATTTAAGGTTGGGCGTTACTGGTAACGCCCCTAATAGAGTGCTACAATGACCATAAAGACTACTTAATAGCCGACCGTTTGCCTGCGGAGTGACTTCAGATCTCCTGGCGGTCGAGTGGCTAGCTTCATGGTCGAGTGGTAGCTTCTTGGTCGAGTGTCTTGAACCCGTCGAGTGAGATACCTTCAAGTCGATTGAAAGGTGACTTCTTCTAGGGATGTCCTTGGGTAGGGCTCTTTGGACGGGTCCGTGCCCCTACCCTAGGCACATAGTTTCATCAGGTACACCTTGAAATCCTCGATCCAGCACCCCTCCTGAGGCTCAAGCGTGAGGAGCGGACGGGCCCCTGAAGCCGGGCCATAGGCTGCAGCACCCGCAGTGGGTGCCGCGGGCAGCTCTTCTCGAGGCAGCACTGGCTCGGGAACGGGGAGAGGGGGGGCTGTCGATGGCCTGAAGAGCCATTCCTCGAAGACGCCAGGCTCCTGGGGGAGGCGCCGAGAGGCCCTCTTGGTGATGTCGTCCACCTCCTTGTTCGTGCCGCACTATACGTGCAGCAGTTCCAAACCTAAGAATTGCTTCTCAATTTTGCGTACCTCCTCGAGGTATGCCTCCATGTGCTCGTCCTTTAGCATGTACTCCTTGTTGGAGAAGTTGATGAGGAGTTGGGAGTCGGCCCTGATGGTGAGGCGCCTGACCCCCAGGGCAACCGCAGCCTTGAGCCTGGTGATCAATCCCTCGAATTCGGCGATATTGTCAAAGACCTTCTCACCTTGTTGGAAGCAGATCTGCACAACCTATCAGAGCTTGTCTTGGGTGGGCGAGATGAGCACGGCTCCAGCCCCCATGCCCTGGCGCGTGAACGCGCCATCGAAGCACATGACCCAGCCATCAGGCGCTTCATCTCCTGGGGCAAGCACTACAAAAAAATAGACTTCATGGTTATATATATTTGTCACAGTAGGTCACGTTTTCTGTCATGCCCATGACAATTTTATGACAGAATCAAGAGTCATACCTGTGATGTCGTAGAAGTGTTCCATTGTCGGATTTCGGGTTCCGCAAACCATTGAGAGGTTTGAACTCTAGGGTGCGTGCGGAGATCTCAACCTCCCTAGTCCGCCTGCTCGCTAATCTCACAGCCCAGCTCATCAAACTCAAAGGAAAGGGGACACAGTAGTTTACCCAGGTTCGGGCCACCGTGCGGTGTAAAACCCTACTCCTGCTTTGTGGTGGATTTGTCTCGAGGGGATGAGGATGAACTACTACAGAGGAGAACAACATCAGGAGGTGTGTTCTTGAGCTCAAGTGAGCTGGTGAGGGTGGAATAGATTCAGTCGATTTGATCCGTCGTCCCCCTTCCATGGTGGTGGCTAGGTCCTATTTATAGTGGCCTTGGTCCTCTTCCCAAATGAAGGTGGGAAGGGATCCCACAACGGCCAAATTTGAAGGGAGACAACTAGTACATCTTATCCTGACGAAAGTGGTCTTCGCCTGCAAAAGCCTCTGGTCGTGACACCATGTTGGGCTTGGTGATGACCTCTGTCCTACCGTCCTGGCGGTCTTGTCTTGTTGCACGGGAATGGAAACCTTTGGCTGCTTCCTCGGGATTCCGCGCCTGCGCTTGCCTCCTTTGCACCAAAGAGGAAACTGGTACACTGCGCCCGCTAGCACCCACCTAGCCTTGATCGTCATGGCTCACGTCTCCCGAACCTCACAAGGTAAGCCTTGCATAGAAATCTCCGCTCCTCGGGAGCCATCCTGAGGAGGATGCTCCCTAGGAGGTCTTGGTGTCGTCCGCCTCGCGAGGGTCTTGAGTTGTCGATGTCGAAGCTGGGCCGTACCAGGCCGCCGATGGAACCATGCAGTGGGCCGTAAGTAGGCAAGTCTGGGTACCCCCGTTCCAAGAACACCGATAGTAGCCCTCGGGCCCAAGGCGCGCTCGGACTTGGCTTCAAGGCGAAGCCAAAGGGCAAGTGCGGAGTACCGCGGGCCCTAACTGTTGGGGAACGTAGTAATTTCAAAATTTTCCTACGCACACGCAAGATCATGGTGATGCATAGCAACGAGAGGGGAGAGTGTTGTCTACGTACCCTCGTAGACCGTAAGCGGAAGCGTCATATCAACGCGGTTGATGTAGTCGTACGTCTTCACGATCCGACCGATCCAAGCACCGAAAGCACGGCACCTCCGAGTTCTGCACACGTACGGCTCGGTGACGTCCTCGCCTTCTTGATGCAGCAAGAGGGGTGAAGTAGTAGATGAGTTCCGGCAGCACAACGGCGTGGTGACGGTGTTGGTGAAGAACAATCTTCGTAGGGCTTCTCCTAAGCACTACGAAAACTATGATGGAGGATAAACTAGAGGAGACGGGGTTGCCGGCACACGGCTTGGTGTTTCTTCATCTGTCTTGGGTGCTAGCCCTACCCCTCTATTTATATGTTGAGCCTTGGGGTCGAAACTTGGAGTAAAAGCCTCCACAAAGTCGGTTTCACCCGAGAGGCAAGAGTCCTTCTCGGACTCCAGGGCCAGACGCCAGGGTTGGACTCCGCAAAACTTTTTTTGTGCTTTCCAAAAACCTCATGGGCTTTCCCCTTTGGTCCAGATAAAGTGTTCTTATGCCCAAACATTTCGGGAAACATCCGGAACCCCTTCCGATGGATTCCGGAACCTTTCCGGAGATCAAACACTATTATCCACATATTAATCTTTACTTCCGGACCATTCCGGAGTTCCTCGTCATATCCGTGATCTCATCCAAAACTCCGAACAACATTCGGTCACCAACATACATAACTCATAGTACTATATCGTCAACGAACGTTAAGCGTGCGGACCCTACGGGTTCGAGAACTATGTAGACATGACCGAGACACCTCTCTTGTCAATAACCAATAGCGGGACTTGGATGCCCATATTGGCTCCTACATATTCTACGAAGATCTTTATCGGTCAGACCGCATAACAACATATGTTGTTCCCATTGTCATCGGTATGTTACTTGCCTGAGATTCGATCATTGATACCTCAATACCTAGTTCAATCTCGTTACCGGCAAGTCTCTTTACTCGTTCCGTAATACATCATCTCGCAACTAACTCATTAGTTGCGATGCTTGCAAGGCTTAAGTGATGTGCATTACCAAGAGGGCCCAGAGATACCTCTCCGACAATCGGAGTGACAAATCCTAATCTCGAAATACGCCAACCCAACATGTACCTTCGGAGACACCTGTAGAGCTCCTTTATAATCACCTAGTTACGTTGTGACGTTTGGTAGCACACAAAGTGTTCCTCCGGCAAATGGGAGTTGCATAATCTCATAGTCATAGGAACATGTATAAGTCATGAAGAAAGCTATAGCAAAATACTAAACGATCGTGTGCTAAGCTAATGGAATGGGTCATGTCATTCACATCATTCTCCTAATGATGTGATCCCGTTAATCAAATGACAACTCATGTCAATGGCTAGGAAACATAACCATCTTTAATTAACAAGCTAGTCAAGTAGAGGCATACTAGTGACACTCTGTTTGTCTATGTATTCACACATGTATTATGTTTCCGGTTAATACAATTCTAGCATGAATAATAAACATTTATCATGATATAAGGAAATAAATAATAACTATATTATTGCCTCTAGGGCATATTTCCTTCAGTCTCCCACTTGCACTAGAGTCAATAATCTAGTTCACATCGCCATGTGATTTAACAGCAATAGTTCACATCACCATGTGATTAACACCCATAGTTCACATCGATATGTGATCAACACCCAAAGGGTTTACTAGAGTCAGTAATCTTGTTCACATCGCTATGTGATTAACACCCAAAGAGTACTAAGGTGTGATCATGTTTTGCTTGTGAGATAATTTTAGTCAACGGGTCTGTCACATTCAGATCCGTAAGTATTTTGCAAATTTCAATGTCAACAATACTCTGTATGGAGCTACTCTAGCTAATTGCTCCCACTTTCAATATGTATCCCGATTGAGACTTAGAGTCATCTGGATTAGGTGTCAAAATTTGCATCGATGTAACCCTTTACGACGAACCTTTTTGTCACCTCCATAATCGAGAAATATATCCTTATTCCACTAAGGATAATTTTGACCGCTGTCCAGTGATTTACTCCTAGATCACTACTGTACTCCCTTGCCAAAATCAGTGTAGGGTATACGATAGATCTAGTACACAGCATGGCATACTTTATAGAACCTATGGCTGAGGCATAGGGAATGACTTTCATTCTCTTTCTATCTTCTGTCGTGGTCGGGCTTTGAGTCTTACTCAATTTTACACCTTGTAACACAGGCAAGAACTCTTTCTTTGACTATTCCATTTTGAACTTCTTGAAAATCTTTTCAAGGTATGTACTCATTGAAAAAACTTATCAAGCGTCTTGATCTATCTCTATAGATCTTGATGCTCAATATGTAAGCAGCTTCACCGAGGTCTTTCTTTAAAAAAACTCCTTTCAAATACTCCTTTATGCTTTCCAGAAATTTCTACATTATTTCCGATCAACAATATGTCATTCACATATACTTATCAGAAATTTTGTAGTGCTCCCACTCACTTTCTTGTAAATACAGGCTTCACCGCAAGTCTGTATAAAACTTATATGCTTTGATCAACTCATCGAAGCGTATATTCCAACTCCGAGATGCTTGCACCAGTCCATGCATGGATCGCTGGAGCTTGCACACTTTGTTAGCATCCTTTGGATCAACAAAACCTTCAGGTTGCATCATATACAACTCTTCTTCCAGAAATCCATCCAGGAATGCAGTCTTTACATCCATTTGCCAAATTTCACAAAATGTGGCAATTTTCTAACATGATTCGGACAGACTTAAGCATCGCTACGAGTGAGAAAATCTCATCGTAGTCAACACCATGAACTTTGTCAAAACCTTTTTTCGACAAGTCTAGCTTGGTAGATAGTAACACTACTATCCGCGTCCGTCTTCCTCTTAAAGGTCCATTTATTTTATATGTCTTGCCGATCATCGGGCAAGTCAACCAAAGTTCACACTTTATTCTCATACATGGATCTCATCTCAGATTTCATGGCCTCAAGCCATTTTTCGGAATCTGGGCTCATCATCGCTTCCTCATAGTTCGTAGGTTCGTCATGGTCAAGTAACATGACCTCCAAAACATGATTACCGTACCACTCTGGTGCATATCTCACTCTGGTTTACCTACGAGATTTGGTAGTAACTTGATCTGAAGTTACATGATCATCATCATTAGCTTCCTCACTAATTGGTGTAGTAGTCACAGGAACAGATTTTTGTGATGAACTACTTTCCAATAAGGGAGAAGGAACAATTACTTTATCAAGTTCTACTTTCCTCCCACTCACTTCTTTCGAGAGAAACTCCTTCTCTAGAAAGGATCCATTCTTAGCAACGAATGTCTTGCCTTTGGATCTGTGATAGAAGGTGTACCCAATTGTCTCCTTTGGGTATCCTATGAAGACGCACTTCTCCGACTTGGGTTTGAGCTTATCAAGATGAAACTTTTTCACATAAGCATCGCAACTCCAAACTTTAAGAAACAACAGCTTAGGTTTCTTGCTAAACCAGAGTTCATACGGTGTCGTCTCAACGGATTTAGATGGTGCCCTTTTTAATGTGAATGCAGTTGTCTCTAATGCATAACCCCAAAATGATAGTGGTAGATCGGTAAGAGACATCATAGATCGTACCATATCTAATAAAGTACGGTTACGACATTCGGACACACCATTATGTTGTGGTGTTCCAGGTGGCACGAATTTGCGAAACTATTCCACATTGTTTTAATTGAAGAGCAAACTCGTAACTCAAATATTCATCTCCGCGATCAGATCATAGAAACCTTATTTTCTTGTCACGATGATTTTCCACTTCACTCTGAAATTCTTTGAACTATTCAAATGTTTCAGACTTATGTTTCATCAAGTAGATATACCCATATCTGCTCAAATCATTTGTGAAGGTCAGAAAATAATGATACCTGCTGCAAGCCTTAATATTCATCGGACCACATACATCAGTATGTATGATTTCCAACAAACCTGTTGCTTGCTTCATTGTTCCGGAGAACGGCGTTTTAGTCTTCTTGCCCAAGAGGCATGGTTCGCAAGCATCAAGTGATTCCAAAATCCCATCAGCATGGAGTTTCTTCATGCGCTTTACACCAATATGACTTAAATGACAGTGCCACAAATAAGTTGCACTATCATTATTAAGATTGCATCTTTTGGCTTCAATATTATGAATATGTGTATCACTACGATCAAGATCCAACAAACCATTTTCTTTGGTATGTATGACCATAGAAGGTTTTATTCATGTAAACAGAACAACAATTGTTCTCTAATTTAAATGAATAACCGTATTGCAATAAACATGATCAAATCATATTCATGCTCAACGCAAACACCAAATAACACTTATTTAGTTTCAACACTAATCCCGAAAGTATAGGGAGAGTGTGATGATGATCATATCAATCTTGGAACTACTTCCAACACACATCGTCACCTCGACTTTTACTAGTTTCTGTTTATTCTGCAACTCCCGTTTCGAGTTACTACTCTTAGCAATTGAACCAGTATCAAATGCCGAGGGGTTGCTATAAACACTAGTAAAGTATACATCAATAACATGTATATCCAATATACCTTTGTTCACTTTGCCATCCTTTTTATCCACCAATTACTTGGGGTAGTTCCGCTTCTAGTGACCAGTCCCTTTGCAGTAGAAGCACTCAGTCTCAGGATTAGGTCCAGACTTGGGCTTCTTTACTTGAGCAGCAACTTGCTTTCTGTTCTTCTTGAAGTTCCCCTTCTTCCCTTTTCCCTTTTCTTGAAACTAGTGGTCTTGTCTACCATCAACACTTGATGTTTTTCTTGATTTCTACCTTCATCGATTTTAGCATCATGAAGAGCTTGGGAATTGTTTCCGTTATCCCTTGCATATTATAGTTCATCACGAAGTTCTACTAACTTGGTGATGGTGACTAGAGAATTCTATCAATCACTATTTTATCTGGAAGATTAACTCCCACTTGATTCAAGCGATTATAGTACCCAGACAATCTGAGCACATGCTCACTGCTTGAGCTATTCTCCTCCATATTTTAGCTATAGAACTTGTTGGAGACTTTATATCTCTCAACTCGGGTATTTGCTTGAAATATTAACTTCAACTCCTGGAACATCTCATATGGTCCATGACGTTCAAAACGTCTTTGAAGTCCCGATTCTAAGCTGTTAAGTATGGTGCACTTAACTATCAAGTAGTCATCATATTTAGCTAGCCAAACGTTCATAATGTCTGCATCTGATCCTGCAATAGGTCTATCACCTAGCGGTGCATCAAGGACATAATTCTTCTGTGCAGCAATGAGGATAAACCTCAGATCATGGATCCAATCCGCATCATTGTTACTAACATCTTTCAACTTAGTTTTCTCTAGGAACATATCAAAAATAAAACAGGGGAGCTAAACGCGAGCTATTGATCTAAAACATTATTTGCAAAATACTACCAGGACTAAGTTCATGATAAATTTAAGTTCAATTAATCATATTACTTAAGAACTCCCACTTATATAGACATCCCTCTAATCCTCTAAGTGATCACGTGATCCATATCAACTAAACCATGTCCGATCATCACGTGAGATGGAGTAGTTTCAATGGTGAACATCACTATGTTGATCATATCTACTATATGATTAACGCTCGACCTTTCGGTCTCAGTGTTCCGAGGCCATATCTGTTATATGCTAGGCTCGTCAAGTTTAACCTGAGTATTCTGCGTGTGCAACTATTTTGCACCCGTTGTATTTGAACGTAGAGCCTATCACACCCGATCATCACGTGGTGTCTCAGCATGAAGAACTTTTGCAACGGTGCATACTCAGGGAGAACACTTATACTTTGATAATTTAGTGAGGGATCATCTTATAATGCTACCGTCAATCAAAGCAAGATAAGATGCATAAAAGATAAACATCACATGCAATCAAAATATGTGGCATGATATGGCCATCACCATCTTGTGCCTTTGATCTCTATCTCCAAAGCATCGTCATGATCTCCATCGTCACCGGCATGACACCATGATCTCCATCATCTTGATCTATATCAATGTGTCGTCACATGGTCGTCTTGCCAACAATTGCTCTTGCAACTATTGCTATCGCATAGCGATAAAGTAAAGCAATTATTTGGCACTTGCATCTTATGCAATAGAGAGACAACCATAAGGCTTTTGCCAGTTGCCGATAACTTCAACAAAACATGATTATCTCATACAACAACTTATATCTCATCACGTCTTGACCATATCATATCACAACATGCCCTGCAAAAACAAGTTAGACGCCCTCTACTTTGTTGTTGCAAGTTTTACGCAGCTGCTACGGGCTGAGCAAGAACCGTTCTTATCTACGCATCAAAACCACAACGATAGTTTGTCAAGTTTGTGCTGTTTTAACCTTCTCAAGGACCGGGCGTAGCCACACTCGGTTCAACTAAAGTTGGAGAAACTGACACCCGCTAGTCACCTATGTGCATAGCACGGCGGTAAAACCAGTCTTGCATAAGCGTACGCGTAATGTCGGTCTGGGCCGCTTCATCCAACAATACCGCCGAACCAAAGTATGACATGCTGGTAAGCAGTATGAATTATATCGCCCACAACTCACTTGTTTTCTACTCGTGCATATGACATCTATGCATAGAACCTGGCTCGGATGCCACTGTTGGGGAACGTAGTAATTTCAAAATTATCCTACACACACGCAAGATGATGGTGATGCATAGCAACGAGAGGGGAGAGTGTTGTCTACGTACCCTCGTAGACCATAAGCGGAAGCGTTATATCAACGCGGTTGATGTAGTCGTACGTCTTCACGATCCGACCGATCCAAGCACCGAAAGCACGGCACCTCCGAGTTCTGCACATGTATGGCTCGGTGACGTCCTCGCCTTCTCGATCCAGCAAGAGGGGCGAAGTAGTAGATGAGTTCTGGCAGCACAACGGCGTGGTGACGGTGTTGGTGAAGAACAATCTTCATAGGGCTTCGCCTAAGCACTACAAAAACTATGACGGAGGATAAACTAGAGGAGACGGGGTTGCCGACACACGGCTTGGTGTTTCTTCATCTGTCTTGGGTGCTAGCCCTACCCCTCTATTTATATGTTGAGCCTTGGGGTCGAAACTTGGAGTAAAAGCCTCCACAAAGTCGGTTTCACCCGAAAGGCAAGAGTCCTTCTCGGAATCCAGGGCCAAACGCCATGGTTCCCGGCGTCTGGACCCAGACGCTAGGGACCCTGGCGTCTGGCCCCTGGACTCCGCAAAACTTCCTTTTGTGCTTTCCAAAAACCTCGTGGGCTTTCCCCTTTGGCCCAGATAAAGTGTTCTCGTGCCCAAACATTTCGGGAAACATCCGGAACCCCTTCCGATGGATTCCGGAACCTTTCTGGAGATCAAACACTATTATCCACATATTAATCTTTACTTCCGGACCATTCCGGAGTTCCTCGTCATATCCGTGATCTCATCCAAAACTCTGAACAACATTCGGTCACCAACATACATAACTCATAGTACTATATCGTCAACGAACGTTAAGCGTGCGGACCCTACGGGTTCGAGAACTATGTAGATATGACCGAGACACCTCTCTTGTCAAGAACCAATAGCGGGACCTGGATGCCCATATTGGCTCCTAGATATTCTACGAAGATCTTTATCGGTCAGACCGCATAACAACATACGCTGTTCCCTTTGTCATCGGTATGTTACTTGCCCGAGATTCGATCATCGGTATCTCAATACCTAGTTCAATCTCGTTACCGGCAAGTCTCTTTACTCGTTCCGTAATACATCATCTCGCAACTAACTCATTAGTTGCAATGCTTGCAAGGCTTAAGTGATGTGCATTACCGAGAGGGCCCAGAGATACCTCTCTGACAATCGGAGTGACAAATCCTAATCTCGGAATACGCCAACCCAACTTGTACCTTCGGAGACACCTGTGGAGCTCCTTTATAATCACCTAGTTACGTTGTGACATTTGGTAGCACACAAAGTGTTCCTCCGGCAAACGGGAGTTGCATAATCTCATAGTCATAGGAACATGTATAAGTCATGAAGAAAGCAATAGCAGAATATTAAACGATCGTGTGCTAAGCTAACGGAATGGGTCAAGTCAATCACATCATTCTCCTAATGATGTGATCCCGTTAATCAAATGACAACCCATGTCAATGGCTAGGAAACATAACCATCTTTAATTAATGAGCTAGTCAAGTAGAGGCATACTAGTGACACTCTGTTTGTCTATGTATTCACACATGTATTATGTTTCCGGTTAATACAATTATAGCATGAGTAATAAACATTTATCATGATATAAGGAAATAAATAATAACTATATAATTTCCTCTAGGGCATATTTCCTTCACTAACCGCCTGTAGCCTTGGGCGAGGCGTGGCGTTTGATGGGACATGAGCATCTCCGTATCCCCACGCCGCCTTGAAATCCTCCAGGCCTGGCGGCCGCCCGTTGCCAGTGACGTCCTACCTCCATTCCTCGTTGTGTGTGGCACCCCGGCCCAGAGAAACAGGAACGCCCCCTATTCCAGCCCAGGGATCGAGGAGAGGTCTTTTGGAATACGACATTGCTTAGCATAGAACAAATCAGCTCTTTATTACAATCTATATAGGGTACAAGGGGATTCCGATAACAGGGAATTACATCGGCAAGGGGACACTATGCCTGCCACGGTTGCGCTATGAAAGCAGCAGAACAACACGCAGCAGCAGAATAGCTTCTAGCAGCAGAACAACGACAACAGTGGTGAACTCTACTCCACAGGGACTCTGGCTGGAACGCTTATCCTAGCTCGCAAACAAGGATTTCATGAAAAACAAGCAATCAAATACGGCTTGACCTGCAAACTGGCATGACACACCAGTTCAGTACATTGAATGTACTTGCAAGCTCACAGCAACCAGAAGCAATCAAGACAAATAACAACATGGCAATTACAGGTTAATAAGAATTAAGATGATATTATGAGAACAACATGGCATGAACAACATGATACCGCCAACACAATATGAGCATGGTAATGAACATATAATCATGATGATACAGACATGCAACATGATGACACTATCATGCACCAACTTACTCTGCTCGGCGTTACCTCGTAACCAGCACATGCATCACTTACCAACATCGGACATCACACGATTATCTTAGGATCCAATCAAGCTTGCTATAAACAATACCATAGTAATCAGTCATGAGCACAATGAGCTAGATCTTTACCCAGGATTCTCGCACAACCTCATAAGTACTCAATAACTCGGTTTCCTCGATACCACGGTGATCCTCTCACGATCACATAAAGATCAACCAACTTCTTTCATCATCGAACAGGGGTTATTATTAAGCACATTATTATTATTATTATTACTGTTGACCCATAGTGTGACCAACTATGAACTGGGCCCTTATCCGCGGGCGTGGCTATCGATAGATTTAACACACACTCTGCAGAGGTTAGCACACCGTACCCACACCACGGAACCCATGGCCTCTCGCTCCCATTCGGGTGGACCAAGGGCATTCCGACAAAACCAATCTACTGCCCTGACACTCTCCCGGCCACTCTGACCAACTCCCCCCTGGGATAAGTCATGGGTGGCCCCATGCCGACCAAAGGCATCAACGGCCACCATCATGGGAAAACAAAAACAGTCCCAAACGGGGACAACCGGGGTACACAACAACGGGCACACAAGGCTTATGCCGTCCTACCCGGCCAAGGTAGCGCCCGCGCATAGCCTTCCCTCATTGGAGGCACTGACGAGAGGCATGCCAATAAACCGCATTAGGGCCTCCCCATAAAGGCAAATGTGGTTGCACTGGTCAGCTCGATATGGTGGCACCATGACTCAGCCCACAGTTGTTCAAGTTCAATTAAGTCCGGTTAAGCTTGAATGCAATAAGCTGTCATATGAAAATAACATGATGCAACTACAGTGCATGAGCATGACATTAACATAAACATGGATGCAACATAAACCTTAAGTATAAAAACAGTGAATCATTTATCTAGATGAGCATGGCATACTAACGAGAATGAAGATCACAAGCATAACACTACTTATAGTATAACCACTAGTATCAACAATAAATACCATGCGAGAACATAACTGCAATACTATCAGGTAAGCATAAACCAGCTAGCTGCAAAGAAACATGCATGCCGACGGTACTCGGTAACAGACTATAGTCGTGCACCGAAGAACTACTACCAAGCATTACATACGACAGTAATACTAGCATGATAATCAGATGCATCAAAACATAGCACGAAGGTGAGCATGAAACCATAAGTAGTACCGAAACAACGATAACAGTTGCTGTTAAACAAACATGCAGTTATTAAATGTTCAACTTTAAAACCATGGCTACTACATGGCCATCATGCAAGTGGGTGTTGTGGCTTCCCTGGGGGTGAAGAATACTCCGGGGAGATGTGCGGTGAAGCCAGAAAGAATCACCGGAAAGGGTTTCCTCTCGGAGGGGGCTGATTAGGGCCAAGGAAAAATGGTCATTTACAGTATGTCAAACCATATTGAAAATGATGGGAACAGAACGGGCTCGACGAGATGAAGACGTGGGCATTGGATTCACCTCATTCGGAGTCTCGAGCAAAAAGTTATAGCCATGTGAAGTTTAGGGGACCAATCTATAAAAATAATCTCTACAAACAGGCCCCTGGTGGCTAGACATAAAGCGTACTAAGAAGAAATACACCTTCGCTTCGGGGAAACGCATTCTTGGCTGAAACAGAGGCAAAATATGCTTTCAATCAACGAAAACATACTTTCGGTTGAAGAATAAGAGAAATACGCTTACTCCACGTGAAAACATACTTTCAGAAGTACGCTTCCACTTATCCACGTGGGTAGTGGCGGCGCCGGGGCTCCTGTCTCGCTGACGGGTTGGACCCGTGGCTGACATCTCTCTCTCCTCTTCCTCCTCTTCTTCCCCCGACGCAGTACAAAGGAGAGACAGGGCCGCGTGGCGCGGACGAGCGCCCGGCCGTCTCCGGGCACCTCCGCTGGAGCTCGGACCACCGGCGTGCTCGGGAGGATACCGCGCTCCTACCTGGATCGATTGGGGACTCAGAGGAGTTCAGGAACAGGCAGGCCTTAGGCCGCAGTGATCGGCGGCTGTGGGAGAGGAGGGACACGGCGCTTCGGCAGTGGTGAGGCGAAGTTGAAGGGCTTGGGAGGCTCGGTGGGATATGGATGATCTACTGGAGGTGGACGGAGAGGAGGAGGGGCGCTATCATGCTCGAATTTGAGCCGAGGATGGCATCGGCCATGGCGGATGGAGGAGGTCCGAGAGGGGCTCTGGTGCTCGAGGAAGAAGTGGGGTGGGGTCCTGGGAGTGAGGGAAGGGCGATGGAGAGCTCGGGGGGGGGGGGGGGGGGGGGGGGGGGGGGGGGGGGGGGGGGTCTCGGGGCCGCTTAAATAGGTGGGGCAAGGCGGTTGGGCTCGGGTGCCACCACAGCGATGTGTCGCCGGCGCTCTGGCACGGACAGGGTCACGGGAGGGCACGGGAAGGTGATGAGTGAGGATGCAGACGAGGGGCAAAGGTTACGGAGACGAGGCAGAGCTCGGGGTCAAGAGGAGGAAGAAGACACGGGGAGGAAGACGACGTGGTCACGGGCAGGAACTGTACGGCGATAGCGACGGCTCACCAGAGAAGCAGACGGACGGGGAAAGAGGTCCAGAGGGACAACGACTACTCGGGGAGGGCTCTAGACATGGCTAGGAGACGAGGGGACAATCGCACTGAGAGGAAGAAGAAGACAGAGGCGCTAAAGCGCGCGGATGACATGCCAGGACGGTGGTCACCACTGTGACCGACAAGGAGGGGACGCAAGAGGCTATCGTGAGTTGTCTAGTGATGAGTCCCTGCATCATATAAGCTGAGGGAGGTGATTGATCGACAGAAGAAGCTGTGAAGCTGAGTTAGTCTTCGATTAAAGTTTGCTGCATCAAACTTTATCAATCCAATGTGCTCAACAGAGAACTTATTGGGTCAAATGGTGTTGTGTGGGATGATTGACTAAGGAAAGACAAGAATCCTGGGGGTTTGGGAGGCAAATAGATTAAAGCTTAATATAGTTGCTTTGCAACTGACCAAAAGGGTCTATAATCAAGATCATAATGATCCTCTCACATGGGGTATTATCTTAAGCTCAAATTGGGCAAGGCAGAGTTATTTGATCATATGAAGATGCTGAAAAAGGTTTCATACCATTTGGATAAACCAAAATGGTACTTCCTTCACAAACATCCCCACTGACCAGAAACTTGCAAAAATTCTAGAGGAATAGAGGCTAGATGAAATGTGCCCAATTTTGGTGGAGTTAGGTTATATGGATAAGAGAAGGCCTAGAAAAATGTTCAGCCATAATGGAGCAAGATAAATTATACTTTCTTCACAAACTAAAAATTTGGGCAGAATCAAAGAATTGAAGATGGTCACACATGGAGGCATGACATGAGCTCCCATTTGGTGAAGGCCTATGATTTGATGATATGAAGGGCCATGCAAAATTGCAACTCATTTGGATATGCCTAGCTTGTACCTCCTTCACAAAGTTTCTTTCTGGACAAAAAATTTGGAAAATCATAATTCTATACCTACTAACAAAGCAAGGTGTGTTTCTCCAATTTTTTCATCCGTTCACCACTAAAAATATTTTTACTCTATCCGAGGTGGTACTAAATTTTTATGGCCCATTTGCTAGAAAAGAAAAAAAAGAGTTTTATCCAGAATTTCGTACGCGGGCCGCACGCGCTAAGGCCCAGAAAGCCAACCCATTTATATCCTGTGCATGTAGCTGGGAAAACTTATTTCTCGCAAAGAGCGGCATATAGTTCGAGCTTCCCATCGGTCGCCCTATGTTGGGCCGGCCCATTTTTATTTTTTCTGCATTTCTTTTTTATTTTTATTTTTTAATTCCAAGTTATTTTTTCCTTTTCCCATAAATTTAACTTTTTAAAATTTCAAAATTTTTGTTTTTTTTACTAATTTTGGTTAAATCTTAGAAATTAAAATTTTGTACACATTTTCAAAAATATTTGGAACATTAAATTTTTATTATCATACAAAATTTGTTTTAAATTCAAAAAATGTACGCATTTTTCAAAAAGAACTCCAAAATTGTTCAGGATTTAAAAATATTTTCATTTTAAAAATGATAGAAATTCGAAAAATAATTTTTGTGGTCCATCTGCTAGAAAAGAAAAAAGTTTTGTCCACAATTTCATAAGTGAGCCACATGTGGAAAGGCCTGAAAAAGCCACCCATTTATATCCTGCGTATGCAGCTGGGAAAGCTTATTTATCGCATGGGGAGGCATAAAGTTGGAGCTTCCCGTCGGTCGCCCAACATTGGGCCGGCCCATTTCTATTCTCTCGATATTTCTTTTCTATTTTTCTTTTTATCCTTCAAAGTTACTTTTTCCTTTTTCCATAAATTTCGTTTCTTCTACTAATTTTTGTTAAATCTTAGAATTTACAATTTTGTTTTGATTCCCAAAAATATTGGGAACTTAATTTTTTTATGTTCGTTCAAATTTTTTTGAAATTAAAAAAATAGTCGCATTTTCTAAAAAAGAATTCCAAAATTGTTTGAGATTTGTAAAATAAGTTTCACTTTGAAAATAATAGAAATTCTATAAATGCTCTTTTTATTGAAATGTTTAGAAATTAAAAATAATGTTCGTGATTAAAAAGGCATTCTTAAAAATTGTTTTTAATGTTCAAAACAAGTTTCCATTTTCAAAAATTGTTCGCAAATTCGAAAAATGTTCGTTTCTCCCGCCTTAGAAATCGTACTGTTTTCAAAAAATGTTTGTGAATTTATTTATTTTTCCTATTTCATGTTTTGTCTGCCTTTTTCCAGAAATTAAATATTTTTTCAAAATAAGTGATCCCATGTTTTAAAAAAAAATCAGGATGTCACCACAACCTTAACAAGAAGGCGGACCTGAAGGAAAAAAAAGCCATGAGTTGGGTGGTGGCCGCCACTCCGACCAACCCAACTACTACAAATATCTCGCGAGACAAACATGACCCATGAGAACACCACAGCTCTCCGCTCTATCGCCCCACTGTTGTGGAGACCGTTTTGATGGACACATCCATTATCTCTCCCGATGCTTCTCGCAAAAAAACTCTCCCATTGCAACGCACGGGCATTTGTGCTATAAATAACTACTAGGAAAATGAGGTTGCATTTTGGCATGTGGCAAAGATATGGACAGGAAAAGATGTCCAAGGACTTTGAGGTCAATTGGGCAAAAGAAAATATCACTTGCTTCACAATGTGCTATTTAGGGTAGAATAGGAAATGAATTATTTGAGGATTATTTTTGAACATGGCAATGAAAAGTTTTGCCAATTTGATGAATATATGACCCAAATAATTTATGAGAATTATTTGGGATTTTAGGAGTGATGGAAATATAGGTTGCTTCACAACCTAGGGCAAAAATAACTTCTCCAGTTGATTTCGTTCTGTTTTGACTCCGTTTGATATTCCTTTTCTTCAAAACACTGAAATAGGCAAAAAACAGCAAATCTGGGCTGGGCCTCCTGTTAATAGGTTAGTCCCAAAAGTAATATAAAAGTGGGAAATAAAGCCCAATATTGCCCGATACAGTAGATAATATAGCATGGAGCAATCAAAAATTATAGGTACGTTGGAGACGTATCAGACATCCCCAAGCTTAATTCCTGCTCGTCCTCGAGTAGGTAAATGATAAAAAGATAATTTTTGATGTGGAATGCTAGTAAGTGCTTATGTTTGATCGATGATAATTCCAATCACTTTTTCTAGCATCATTACATATCATAACAATAGCTCATCTCACAAAACTTTTCATGAACAAGTAACAAGCAAGTCACAAATTCAAAGCATGGATCATAAACTTTCTTGAAAACTAACAAACAATATACTCAGTCATCAAACAATTGAAATTCATCCTATTTTCAGGAAGAGTCTATGTCAGAGCTTTGATTCAGCAAACTTCACATACTCAACTATCATGTAGTCTTTCATAATTGCTAACACTCACTCAATACTTGTGGTTATGGAGTTTTAATCTGACATAGAGAAAGATAGGGGCTTATAGCTTCGCCCCACAACCTTTTACCTCAAGGGTAATGTCAACAATAATAACTCATGCCCCCCTACATCCAATTAGATATATATATATATATATCATGTTCTTTCCAACATGTTGGGCTTGCCAAAGGATAAAATGAAAAAGGAAAGGTGAAGATCACCAAGACTCTTGCATAAGGTAGAAGATAATAATAAAAGATAGGCCCTTCGCGGAGGGAAGCAGAGGTTGCCATGCGCTTTTATGGTTGGATTCACATAATCTCAATGTGAAAGAACGTCACTTTATATTGCCCCTTCTGATATGAACCTTTATTATGCAGTCCGTCGCTTTTATTACTTCCACATCACAAGATCGTACAAAGCTTATTTCTCCCACACCAATCAATCATACATATTTAGAGAAATTTTTATTGCTTTGCACCGATGAAAACTTACTTGAAGGATCTTACTCAATCCATAGGTATATATAGTGGACTCTCATGGCAAAACTGGTTTAAGGATTTTGGAAGCACAAGTAGTATCTCTACTTGGTGCTGAGAATTTTGGCTAGCATGAGGGGGAAAGGCAAGCTCAACACGTTAGAGGATCCATGACAACATACTTTATCTCAGATATAAGAAAACATAACTCATTACGTTGTCTTCCTTCTCCAACATCAACTCTTTAGCATGTCATATTTTAATGAGTGCTCCCAATCATAAGAGATGTCCACGATAGTATATTTGTATGTGAAATCCCTCTTCGTTCAATATTCTTTCATGAATTGTTCAAGTGACCAATTCTACGCTTGCTAACTTTCAATAAGTTTTACTACCCATACTTATTATGTGTGAAGTCATTACTCCCCATCTTATAAGCATATGAGATAGATATAAATTCAGATTTATGACATTAAATTTATTCAATACTCATAGGATTTACATGAAGCACAAGAGCAAATGACAAACTACTCCAAAAGATATGAGTGAAGAACACTGAGTAGTCAAATAATTAACTAGCCATGGGAGGATTATTTTTTTCATTTAGTATTTCAGATCCAATGATTTATTCAACAACAAGTAAAAATAAATAAAACGACATTGCAAGGGTAGCACTCGTCAAGTGAAGAAGCAAAAACTTTAGGCTCAACCGATACAGACCGATAGTTGTTGAGGAAGAAAGGTGGGATGCCTACCGAGGCATCCCCAAGCTTAGATGCTTGAGACTTCTTGAAATATTATCTTGGGGTGCCTTGGGCATCCCCAAGCTTGAGCTTTTGTGTCTCCTTAATTCCTTTCATATCACGGTCTCCCTAAATCTCAAAAGCTTCATCCACTCCAAACTCAACAAGAACTTGTGAGATAAGTTAGTATAAACCAATGCAGAAACCTTATCATTCTCTACTGTAGCAAATCACACAAATTATTATTCAACATTGCATACTAAATGTCTCTGCATATTTAATAGTCCTATCCTCAAATAGAATCATTAAACAAGCAAACATATGCAAACAATGCAAACATAACAGCAATCTGCCAAAACAGTACAGTCTGTAAAGAATGCAAGAGTATCAATACTTCCCCAGCTCCAAAAATTATGAAAGAAAATTCCTATTGGAGTAAATTTATCAGATCTTATTATGCAAAAGGTTTCAACATTTTATCACATCCTTACTTTTCTAGGGAATTTTTGCAACAGCGGTAAACTTTCTGTTTTGAAACAGCAACATGTATATTTGCAAAATAAGCATGGTAAAGGCTATCCTTGACATTTTTAGTGAAGAGAAAGATTCAAAACACTAATCTAAATAACAGCAATAAAAATCGAAAACACGCTCCAAGCAAAACACATATCATGTGATGAATAAAAATATAGCTCCGAGTAAAGTATACCGATAGTTTTGAAGACGAAAGAGGGGATGCCTTCCGGGGCATCCCCAAGCTTAGGAGCTTGAGTCTTCCTTGAATATGACCTTGGGGTGCCTTAGGAATCCCCAAGCTTAGGGTCCTTCCACTCCTTATTCTCCTTATATCGATATCTCACCCAAAACTTGAAAACTTCAATCATACAAAACTTAACCAAACTTCGTGAGATAGGTTAGTATGATAAAGAGCAAACCATGCACTTTGGTACTGTCAAAGACAAGGTTCATAATTTTTCTCACACAATTCCTACTGTACCATATCATTTCTACAATTTATATTGAATAATATAAGTAATAGAAACTAGAAAACAAGCAAACTATGCAATGAAAACAGAATCTGTCAGAAACAGAACAGTCTGTAATGATCTGAACAATAACCATACTTCTTCTACTCCAAAAATTATGAAATAAATTGGTGGACGTGGGGAATTTGTCTATTAATCTACTGCAAAAAGAATCAACTCAAAATCACTCTTCTATAAAAAATGACATCTATTCTCGTGAGCGCAAAGTTTCTGTTTTTTACAGCAAGATCACATTAACTTTCACCCAAGTCTTCCCAAAGGTCTTACTTGGCACTTTATTAAAACAAAAGCTATAAAACATGATTACTACAGTAGCTTAATCATGTAGACACACAAAAACAGTAAGGGTATATATTGGATTGTCTCCCAACAAGCTCTTTTCTTTAATGCCTTTTAGCTAGGCATGATGATTTCAATGATGCTCACATAAAAGATAGGAGTTAAAGCACAATGAGAGCATCTTGAAGAATATGACTAGCACATTTAAATCTAACACGCTTCCTATGCCTAGAAATTTTGTGAGCACACCACTTATAAGAACAACAATCAACTAGCATAGGAAGGCAAATCAAGTATAACTTCAAAACTTTAAGCACATGGGGAGGAAACTTGATATTATTGCAACTCCTACAAGCATGTATTCCTCCCTCATAATACTTTTCAGTAGCATCATGGATAGAAAATTTGTTCTCATACTCAATTGGATCCTCTTCTGAAATAGTGGAATCATTACTAGCTAAAGTTGACACTCTTCCAAATCCACTTTCATAAATATCACACTAAGATTCAACCTCTTCCAGAATAGTGGGATCACTAATTCCTAAAGTTGACACTCTTACAACCCACTTTAAATGATAGTACTATTCATACTCCAAAAGGTATAAGTGAAGTTCACGGAGCATTCTACAACTGACCAATATCCAAACTCAAAATGTATAAGTGAAGCACATGAAGCATTCTATTAAAACCATACTCAAAAGATTTAAGTGAAGCACAAAGAGCAATTCTATAAGACCATACTTAAAAGATATAAGTGAAGCACATGAAGTATTCTATAATACCACTAAGGGATATCTCATGCTAGCATGGTTCTTGGAGAAAAAGAAAAACACAAAGGACACAAATCATGTGAACAAAACAAAACCCGAGGTATACCGATAATTGCTGAAGAAGAAAGATGGGATGCCAACCGGGGCATCCACAAGCTTAGATGCTTGAGTATCCTTGGAATATTTACTTGGGGTGCCTTGGGCATCCCCAAGATTGAACTCTTGCCTCTCTTTATTCTTCTCATATCGGTGACTCCTCGTCCTTTGAACACTTCATACACACAAAACTTTAACAAAAACTTGTGAGATCCATTTGTGTAACAAAGCAAATCACTACCTTTAGGTACTGTCATGAACTCGTTCTTTATTTGTATGGGTGTTAAACCTACTGTATTCCAAGTTCTCTATGGTTCATACCTCCCAATACTAGCCATAGCTAGACTCATCGAAATAGGCAAACAACACATGCAAAACAGAATCTGTTAAAAACAGAACAGTCTGTAGTAATCTGGAGGTTTGGCAAACTTCTGTAACTCCTAAAATTATAAACTAAATTTTAAAATTTGAACAATTTGTACAGAAGTAATGTGCAAAAAGAATCAGAACCATTTGAATTTCCAGTTAAAAATGTAAATTCATGCACTACAACCAAAGTTTCTGTTTTTGTTCTGCACATAGCAAACAAGCAATCTAATCATCCTAAAACCAAGCTTGGCACATTTATTTTTATAATACAAGGAATATATACAAGGGGATAATTATTTACAGAGAAACTTCCATGAAAATTCTACATTGTTTCCGTGAGCATGAACACAAGTGTTCAAGGTCGACCCTCACTTCTTCAATGCAAAACCTTCCAATCACTTCTCTTTTTGAAAAACTTTTTAGGCATGAAAGGCAAGTAATAATTTTTTTTGTATTTTCATTTTTAAATTTTTTGTATGTTTCAGCCACAACTAAACATAAACAAAAAGGAAAGACAAAATCTACTTAGTGAAGAAAGCAAACAAGCACACATGAGAATATCAACCCCACGCTATTGCTCCCCGGCAACGGCGCCAGAAAAGAGCTTGATAATCCCCGGAATCATCGTAGCACTTTCCAAAGATGGAAGTGATAAGTATGGAGTGTCGAACCCACAAGGAGCTAAAGGTAAGATCAATATTCTCTCAAGCCCTATCTGCCAATGATACGACTCAACGTACAACGAACGTTTGCTTCCAACTAGCAACGAGAAATAAAACTATGTTGTGGGTATGAAGAGGATAACTTTGCATGGTAACGGAGAGCTAAAACATAAAAGTAAGTGTTGTTATCATAATGTTAGAATATATTACTGAGTATTATAAATAGCGAGTGTGGAATAATGGTGGATCGGTGTGCGGAATTGTCCTAGGCAATTGTTAATAAGACCGATAATAACTATTGTAGTTTCATATGAGGGAGAGGCATAAGCTAACATACTTTCTCTACTTGGATCATATGAACTTATGATTGGAACTCTAGCAAGCATCCGCAACTACTAAAGATCATTAAGGTAAAACCCAACCATAGCATTAAAGCATCAAGTCCTCTCTATTCCCATACGCAACAATCCCTCTTACTCGGGTTTGTGTTTCAGTCACTCACCAACCCACTATAAGCGAATCATGAACGTATTGCAACACCCTACAGCGGGAATCCCTCACGCTTGCGTGACATGGAGGGCACCATAGGACAGCACCAAAGTAAAACATACAACTCATACCAATCTAGATCATCAATCAACCCAAAGACGAAAGATATCTACTCAAAACATCATAGGATGGCAACACATCATTGAATCATAATATGTGGCATAAAGCACCATGTTCAAGTACGGATTACAGCAGGGTGCGGGAGAGTGGACCGCATAAAAGAGATGAGGATAGTGATGATGATGGTGATGTTGATGAAGACGATCACCGTGGCGATGATTCCCCTCCCGATGGCACTCCGGCGCCACCGGAAGAGAGGAGGAGAGGTTCTCCCCCTTGTGCTTCCTCCTCCATGGCCTCCACCTTCTGGTCCTTGGCCTTCATGGTGATGAAGACCCCTCTGGGATACTCCTCCATGGCCACCGGTGATGATGGCCCCCTCCGGCAGGGTGCCGCAGAGGGCCTAGATTGATTTCTCGTGGCTATAGAGGCTTGCGGTGGAGGAACTTCCGATCCAATCTCCGTTCTGGAATTTTTGGGTACGAGAGTATATATGGGTGCAGGAAGGACGTTGGTGGACTTCCGGGGTGGCCACGAGGTAGGGGGGCGTGCCCTAGGGGGGTGGGCGCGCCCCCACCCTCGTGGTCAGCCAGGGGAAGGGCGCGCCCCCACCCTCGTGGTCAGCCCGGGACTCCCCTGGCGTAGGGCCGAAGCCCATCCGGTAGCTTTCCTTCCAAAAATAACTTCTCCAGTTGATTTCATTCTGTTTTGACTCCATTTGATATTCCTTTTCTTCGAAACACTGAAATAGGCAAAAAACAGCAAATCTGGGCTGGGCCTCCGGTTAATAGGTTAGTCCCAAAAGTAATATAAAAGTGGAAAATAAAGCCCAATATTGCCCGATATAGTAGATAATATAGCATGGAGCAATCAAAAATTATAGATACGTTGGAGAAGTATCAATTACCCTTTAAATGGCATGTTCGACACCTCTCAATTTCTGATCGTAGGAAAATGATCATCCCAACCCTTGAAAGAAATCAGCAAATAAATCAGTAGCCACCAGAACGGTCATTAGAACTCAGATCTGGGATATTACTGAAATAACTCAACCACGGCTCAGGACGGCTGAAAAGAAGCTCAGAGCATGAGACCGGGTTGATAAGAAGAAAGTGGCAGCTCCCTAAAATAGCCGAAAAGTAGCTATAGGGCTACTGTCACAAAAAGAAACTCAACAGTTGTACGAGATGGCCGAAAAGCAGCTCAGAACTCGTGGCAGTTGTTGAATAGAGAAATAAAAATTAGCATCCACCCCGGATAGCTAAAAACTGCTCAGATCACAGGCGTGGTGCCTTCACTGGAGAAAAGGAGACAAGGGCTCATCAGGATCATCTTCGAGGTTCACAGGTACTTGTACTGATATCATTGTTGTCGTCAATCTTCATAATCCTCTGTCATACTGCGGTGTATAGCTGGCTTCCTTCTTTTAACAATCCTCATGTGCCTGTCAAATATGTGTTCGAGTGACATGCAAGACCTTGGGGGTATGCTTACTGCATATATATGAGAATCTGTTTCCCAAAGCAGACGTGTGTTCTGACTGATTCTTGCTTCTGGCCAAACTGTTGTGGATCTGATTCTTGGGATGCACTGCCATAAACTGTCAATTCATAGCTTGTACTGATGCCGTACTGAGGAATATTGGATGACTTATGCCGGAATCCATCAGACTATCTTACTGAGGAAGACTGGGCATCGTGCTTCAGAAGCTTCCCCCCTTAAAGACTTGTTGGGGAGGAACTCAGTACCTTATGCTGGAAGCTTTGGCGGTTACATACCGAATAAGACAGGGTACCTTGCACGGGAAGTCATCCATATAGCGCACTAAGGAATCTTGCCTTGGAAGCTTCTCCGGTAGCTTGTGAGGGAAGACTGGTTACTTACACCAGAAGCTTCTCATTGTGATTACCACATACATATCATCTTAATATTTCTGTTGTTGATTTCTTCTATGAACGAATTTTTGCTGGACTATCCTCCTTTCTGAGTATATGGCACATCCTTGCGTTCTTCCAGGCATATCATGTTTTAGAATCATCCTCAACAAAGAATCAAACCTTGTATCAGAACCATACCTTTCACTAATAATATACTGTTGGTCTTGTACCCAATTTATCTTCTTGCTGATTTGATCATTTTTGCTGAGGCAAACTTGATTATCCGTATCATGATCAGATATCCCTAAATCTCAATGCAGTCGGCTGAGAATTTCATGCTGTTGTGAGGAGGGCACGCTACCGCAAACTTGATACTGATAGTCCATCCAGGATTTCTTTTGCATTCAGACAAGATATTCCAAACTTCACTGCAGTCTGCTGATAATTCCATTCTGTTTAGCTGAGTTTCCAAATATATGCATTCCTTGCTGACTCTTCGGTCCGGTGTCGGTTGACGAGAAACTTTAATAAGGGAAAAATTTGTAACACCGAAGGCCCAATGAAAGAAACAAAAGAAACGAAAAAAACAAAAGCACACAAGCATACTAATAATTTAAACAATCACATATTACTGCTACTCACACAACAATATGCATGCACACCTAAGCACACAAATCTCGCGGAAACTCCGATATGGCGGTCTAATATGCTGTGGCGGTGTGCATAAAAGTGAAATCTATGTGTGGAAGGGGTTGGTGTAACACAGGCTACACCAAGCGCTGGCTGAACTCTAGTTACATATGGATGGATATGGAGGCGAGGACGGATTTGGTAATCATGTAGCGAGACACAAAGGTCACGACCACATCATCGAGCGTACGAAGGGAATCGTACACGTCCAAAGAATGCAATGATAATGCAAGATAGGGGAGGAAAAGCAAGGCTTGATGGCATTGCCCTTTTTTGATAACAAAGATTAGTAAGGGTTGCCAAAGGGACGAGATGGAGGGCACGATTTGGGATACAGACAAGTCTATCACTGAAATACTATGGGCGGGTGGTGGAAGGATATCAACGCGATACTTGAGCATAACTCCTGCAAATGGTGTCTGGAACACTCGGTACCAGGGCATCATTCTGCTGGGACAGAGATGATACCGAACACCGAAGAGCAGGCATGCTAAGAAGGAGGGTGCAGGTAGGGGATCGAAACCGATGCCACCTACACTCACAAGATAAACCGTTAGTGACCAAATGATAAATTTATATGCATGCTATGCAACAAATAAATGCAGCAATCAAGTGCAATAAACCAACTGGGCTCTATACTACCGCATTCTAACGTTCACATGGGCTAGGGCGTCCTACAGCCAGACCTGCTCTGATACCAAGCCTGTGGCACCCCGACTCAAAGAAACCGAAACGCCCTGTATTCTATCCCAGAGATCGAGGAGAAGTCTTCTGGAATACGGCACTGCTTAGGATAGAACAAATCAACTCTTTATTACAATCTATATTGGGTACAAGGGGATTCTGATATAACAGGGAATTACATCGGCAAGGCGACACTATGCCTACCACGGTTGCTCTATGAAAGCAGCAGAACAACACGAAGCAGCAGAACAACGACGACGGTGGTGAACTCTACTCCGCAGGGACTCTGGCTGGAACGCTTATCCTAGCTCGCAAACAAGGAATCCACGGCAAACAAGCAATCAAATCCGGCTTGACCTGCAAACTGGCATGACACGCCAGGTCAGTACATTGAATGTACTTGCAAGCTCACAGCAACCAAAAGCAATCAAGACAAAAAACAACATGGCAATTACAGGTTAACAAGAATTAACATGATGTTATCAGAACAACATGGCATGAACAACATGATACAGCCAGCACAATATGAGCATGGGAACAAACATATAATCATGATGATACAGACATGCAACATGATGACACTATCATGCACCAACTTACTCTGCTCGGCGTTACCTCGTAACCAGCACATGCATCGCTTACCAACATTGGACATCACATGATTATCTTAGGATCCAATCAAGCTTGCTATAAACAATACCGTAGTAATCAGTCATGAGCACAATGAGCTAGATCTTTACCCAGGATTCTCGCACAACCTCATAAGTACTCAATAACTCGGTTTCCTCGATACCACAGTGATCCTCTCACGATCACATAAAGATCAACCAACTTCTTTCATCAACGAACAAGGGTTGTTATTAAGCACATTATTATTATTATTATTATTATTACTATTATTATTATTATTATTACTGTTGACCCATAGTGTGACCAACTACGAACAGGGCCCTTACCCACGGGTGCGGCTATCGATAGATTTAACACACACACTGCAGAGGTTAGCACACTTTACCCACACCACGAAACCCATGGCCTCTCGCTCCCATTCGGGTGGACCAACGGCGTTCCGACAAAACCAATCTACTGGCATGACACTCTCCCGGCCACTCCGACCAACTCCCCTCTGGGATAAGTCATGGGTGGCCCCGTACCTACCAAACACATCAACGGCCACCATCGTGGCAAAACAAAAACGGCCCCAAACGAGGACAACCCGGGTACACAAGGCTTATGCCGTCCTACCCGGCCAAGGTAGCACCCGTGCATAGCCTTCCCTCGTTGGAGGCACCGGCGAGAGGCATGAAAATAAACTGCATGAGGGCGTCCCCATAAAGGCAAATGTGGTTGCACTGTTAAGCTCGATATGGTGGCACCATGACTCAGCCAACAGTTGTTCAAGTTCAATTAAGTCTGGTTAAACTTGAATGGAATAAGCTGAGTCATATGAAAATAACATGATGCAACTACAGGGCATGAGCATGACATTAACATAAACATGGATGCAACATAAACCTTAAGCATAACAATAGTAAATCATTTATCCAGATGAGCATGGAATACTAACGAGCATGAATATCACAAGCATAACACTAGTCATAGTATAACCACTAGCATCAACAATAAATACCTTGCGAGAACATAACTCCAATACTATTAGGTCAGCATAAACCAGCTAGCTGCAAAGAAACATGATCTGGCACGGATAAGGTCAGGGGAGGGCACGGGAAGGCAACAAGGGAGGACACGGACGAGGGGCAGAGGTCACGGAGGCGAGGCAGAGCTCGGGGACAAGAGGACGAAGAAGACACGGGGAGGAAGATGACGTGGTCACGGGTAGGAACTCTGTAGCGACGGTGACGGCTCACCGGGGAAGCAAACGGAGGGGGAAAGAGCTCCAGAGGGATGGTGACTGCTCTGGGAAGGCTCTGGATATGGCTAGGCGACTAGGGGACAAGCGCACAGAGAGGGAGAAGAAGATAGAGGCGCTAGAGCACCCAGATGACATGCCAGGACGGTGGGCACCACTGTTACCGGCAAGGAGGGGATGCAAGAGGCTTCCTTGAGCTATCTAGTGATGAGTCCCTGTATCATATGAGCTGAGGGAGGTGATGGATTGACAGAAGAAGCTCTGAATCTGAGTTAGTCTTTGATTAAAGTTTGCTGCATCAAACTTTATCAAGCCACTGTGCTCAACAGATAACTGATTGGGTCAAATGGTGTTGTCTGGGATGATTTACTAAGGAAAGACAAGAATCCTGCGGGTTTTGGAGGCAAATAGATCAAAGCTTAATATAGTTGATGTGCAACTGACCAAAAGGGTCCAGAATCAAGATCATGATGATGCTCTCACATGGGGTATTAGCTTAAGCTCAACTTGGGCAAGGCAGAGTTATTTGATCATATGAAGATGCTGAAAAAGGTTTCATACTATTTGGATAAACAAAAATGGTACTTCCTTCACAAACATCCCCACTGACCAGAAACTTGCAAAAATTCTAGAGGAATAATGGCTAGATTAAATTTTCCCAATTTTGGTGGAGTTAGGTTATATGGAAAGTTGAAGGCCTAGAAGAAATCTCAGCCATAATGGAGCAAGATAAGTTATACATGCTTCACAAACTGAAAATTTGGGCAGAATCAAAGAATTGAAGATGAGCTCACATGGAGGCATGACATGAGCTCCCATTTGGCGGAGGGCTATGATTTGATGATATGAAGGGCCATGCAAAATCGCAACTCATTTGGATATTCTTGGCCTGTACCTCCTTCAAAAAGTTTTTTTCTGGACAGAGACTTTGGAAATCATAATTAAATACTACTAGGCAAATGAGGTTGCATTTTGGCATGTGGCATAGATATGGATAGGAAAAGATTTCCAATGAGTTTGAGGTCAATTGGGCAAAAGAAAATAGCACTTGCTTCACAATGTGCCATTTAGGGCAGAATAGGAAATGAATTATTTGAGGATTATTTTTGAACATGGCAATGAAAATGTTTTCCAGATTTGATGAAGATATGACCCAAACAATTTATGAGAATTATGTGGGAATTTTAGGAGTGATGGAAATATAGGTTGCTTCACAACATAGGGCAAAAAGATAATTCCATTAACAGAAAAAGGAATATTCCCAATAAAAAGAATATTGGGGTTTGGGCTAGGATGAAAATGATAGGGTCTTGGGAAGGATTCTGGGGATGACAAGACACTCTGGAAAGAAAGAAGAGGTCATCTTCTTCAGTTCGAGACCACAAAGCCATGGAAAAAAGAAAACTCAAGCAAAAACCTCAGAAAATCAAAAGAACAAGAAAGGGCCAAAATCAGGCTGTCAGACCGCTAGCCTTGGAACCTGCTCTCGAGCGTCGACGGTGATCAATCGTGAGGGGTTGACCAAGGTCCGCCCAGCTCTTGCCGCCGATTCCAATGAGTGGAAGGCGACAATTGCCTAGCCTGCCTCTAAGGCCGCGATCGACATGGATGTCACCGAGATCCCCATCCATCTTCATGCCCTCTTCGCGGGCCTGATTCCCCCTTTCTCCCCTTTCTTCAATGCCATACTCTCGCACTACCAGATCCATGCGCTGCACTTGGACCCCCAATCCATCATCCTCCTCGCCGTCTTCACCTTCCTTTGTGAAGCCATGGTCGGCATCACTCCTTCCGTACCCTTGTTTCGCCATTTCTTCTTGCTTCGTCTAGTCGACGCCTGGTAGCGCTCAGGGCGCGTGGCCTTCCAGGCTGTAGCAGCGACTGCTGGCTCGGGGATCGACTTCAAGCTCTTGCCAGATGTGAAGAGGTTCTGGAAATAGTGCCTTTTCATGGATGCCGGCGCGCAAAATACCCTGCTCTTGCTCCCTCGGTCGCCAGCGGTGCTCAGCTCCGGCTGGGGGCACGTGAAGCTTGTCGACCATCGTCTTGCCCGTGTCTGGAGTCAGCTGACCATATTGAAGAAGCTCGGGGTGACGGCGCCGATGGTGGTGCAGGAATTCATCCGGTGGCGCATCGCCCCGCTCCAGCGCCATTCCCGCCCAATGTGGGCCTTCACTGGCATCAAGGACTGTCGGTGTCAAAACCGGCGGAACTCGGGTAGGGGGTCCCGAATTGTGCGTCTAAGGTCGATGGTTGCAGGAGACGGGGGACACAATGTTTACCCAGGTTCGGGCCCTCTCTATGGAGGTAATACCCTAATTCCTGCTTAATTGATCTTGATGAATATGAGTATTACAAGAGTTGATCTACCACAAGATCGTAATGGGTAAACCCTAGAAGCTAGCCTGTATGACTAAGGTAATGAATGTGTCCTTTTTGGACTACACCCTCCGGATTATATAGACACCGGGGGGATCTAGGGTTACATAGAGTCGGTTACATAAGAAGGAATCTTCATAGTTGGTTGCCAAGCTTGCCTTCCACGCCAAGGATAGACCAATCCAGACACAGGTACAATCTTTGGCCTTCATGTCTTCACAGCCCATCAGTCCAGCCCATGGTTAACAAGCCGGGCGCCCAAGGACCCCTTAGTCCAGGACTCCCTCAGTAGCCCCTGAACCTGACTTCAATGACGAGGAGTCCGGCAAGCAGATTGTATTCGGCATTGCAAAGCGGGTTCCCCTTTTTCCGAACTCCAAGATAGTCTTCGGATGCGATGATAGTATCCGGACCTGTCACACACACCATACACAACTACAGGGAGAATATAGTTCTACGTGAGTCCAATCCGCTGACAATTTTTTGTAGCATGACATCACGCCCGACTGGTCATAATTCCGGACCGTTTTGTGCCCGATGCATCACGTCCCGAGACGCGGTTGCTATTGGCACGTCTTGTCAAAGCAGAGATTGTGCCCCCTTATCGTGGGATTCTCATCAATGCGGGCATGGATAACCCAGCCGTGCCATTTATACAACCCTTGGGAATAGGCGAATTCCAAGGCGAGTGGGGAGGCGTTTAATATTTACTGCCTTTATAACGGGATAAGGACTCCCTTTTTCTCTCCCATGCCTTCTCTCTATCTCCGCCCTTCCAATCTCGAGCTCCAATGGCCAAGTTCTCATCTCCTTTCCACTCAAGCTAGCACTCAACCATGTCCGGATCCAGAGGTCAAGGCAAGTGGATGGTCTCCTCTGTCGGCGTTCTGGGAACGGGGGTCCCCAGACTTGCCCGCCAGCGGCCTGCAGCGTGGCATAACCAGTGGCCCAGTACAGCCCGTCTTCATCAACCCAAGCTCAAGACCCTCGCGAGAGGCCAAGCCTCGCGGGGTGGATGATGCAAGGCCTCCTCAGGGGCGGCCTCACCGGGCAGGCTCGCGAGGAGGCAAAGAGATCAAGGCGAGGGGTGCCCCGTGAGGTGCTCATGACGCAAGCCATGACGATCAAGACCAGGCGGGCGCCAGCCTGCGCAGTGTCCTCATTTCCTCTTTGGTGCAAAGGGGGCAAGCGCAGGCGCGGATTACCAAGGCATCAGGCAAAGGTTTCCTTATCGGTGCAACGAGACCAAGACCAGCAGAGCGGTAGGACGGAGGTCACCATGGAGCCCAAGACGGCGTCACCTCTAGTACCTTTGGGAGTCGAAGACCACCTTTAGTCAGGATAGCTAGTACTAGCTGTCCCCTTACAAAATGGCCGTTGTTGGATTCCTTCCCGCCCAATATTTGGGGAGAGGACAAGGGCCTCTATAAATAGGGTTAGCCACCATCGTAGAAGGGGATACGAACCCAGCCCATCTACACACCACCAAGCACAAGAACACGTCACCTCGCGAGGCTGTTCTTCCTCTGTACTATTCATCATCAGCCCAAGAGGCAATCCACCACACCACACACTGGATTAGGGTATCACACCACAACGGTGGCCCGAACCAGTATAAATCTTGTGTCTCTTGTGTCATCCGTCGATCTAGCTCAAAATTGCGGCGACGCTGAGGGCGTGTTTCGGTAGGGAGAGATCTTCGTGCGCACCCCAGAGTTCAAACCTTAAGGGTTTTGCCGGAACCTGATATCCGACATTTGGCGCACCAGGTAGGGGTGCACCGGAGCTCATCCTTCCGTCGACTCGCTCTCCACCAACACCACGCTTCGCCCTCATGGCGGACAATGCGCCTCCGGCTCCGGCCAGGGGGCTACGAGCATTGGCCCCCGCCTTGTGGCAGGTGCAGTGGCTGCACAAGTTCAAGCCAGAGATGCCGCCGTGCTATGACGGCGCGACGGACCCGCTGGCTTTCCTGCTGGCGTACGAGGAGGCCGTCCTCAAGGCCGGGGGCGACGACAAGGTCATGGCCAACTGGTTTCCCATGGCCCTCACCGGCGTTCCACGCGTTTGGCTGCTCAACCTGCCAATATCTTCTGCGGCCTCCTGGGAGGAGCTGCGCGACCTCTTCCTTACCCACTACACGGTGCCGGCGCCCCCGGTCGTCGCAGCTCTCCTGGGCGGCTCACAGGCGCCACCTTCAGACTGCCACACCAAGCCGTTCTTTTGCCAGATCGGCGCCGCCTCGCGCTGCAAGGAGCTCCCCCGGGTAGGACGACAACCAAGGCCGACCTGACCTTCAACTCAGACGATCACCCCATCAACACCATCTGATCGGGTGCGCTCCCGATGCTCTGCACGCCCACCATCTTCCAGTTGGCCGTCACCAAGACCATCATCGATGGCGGCGCTGGCCTCATCGTGCTCTCGGTGGAGGCCTTCAGCCTCCTCCATGTACTGCTGGAGGGGCTCTGACCCAGTAAGCCCTTCTCAGGCGTCGGAGGCGATTCCTCTAGTTCCCTGGGGAAGATCCGCCTCCCCGTGACCTTCGACACCCACGACAACCACAGCACGGAGCTGATCGACTTCGACATCGCCCACATCGGCCTCCCGTACAACCCCATCCTCGGGTATCCTGCCTTGGCTCAGTTCATGGCAGCAACCCATCCGGCCTACAACCTCATGACGTTGCCCGGGGGCAGCGGCGTCCTCACCGTAGCTGGAGATATCAGGGACGCTCTGCTGGCGCTCAAGCTCGCCCTCAAGACCGCCGCAGCAGCGCAGCCTGCCGGCGTGGACACCTCCAAGGCCAAGGGGGGCTGTGCCGACCAAGAAGAAGCAGTTGTTCACTCAGGACAAGGCGGAGACCAAGCACATGCCGGTTGAGGAGGACGGGTCCTCAGAAGCCACCTTCACCATAGGTGCCAACCTCGACTGCGACCAGGAGGAGGCGCTGGTAAAGTTCCTGCGCACGAACAAGGATGTGTTAGCGTGGGAACCCAAGCAGCTAGCGGGGGTTCCAAGGGAGGTGATTGAGGATCACCTGAATGTGTGCCCCAATGTACGCCCCGTGAAGCAGAAAGCAAGGCGGCATTCCACCAAGAAGCAGGCCTTTATCATCCAGGAAACCCGCAAGCTAGAGGCAGCAGGTGTTATTCTCGAGGTTCGCTACCCTGAATGGCTGGCAAACCCTATTGTCGTGCCAAAAAAGGGGGGAAAGGAGCACATGTGCGTCGACTTCACCAACCTCAACAAGGCTTGCCCTCAAGATCCGTTCCCGCTCCCCCGCATCGACCAAATTGTCGACTCCACCACCGATTGCGACCTGCTATGTTTACTGGATGCATTCTCGGTAGTTGAACAGTAGCCCATGGAGAGGGGTGGTTGAACAGTAGCCGGTGGAGTAGCGCGCGGTGGAGGCTGGATGAACATGAGCCCGTGGATGAACAGTCATAGTTGGAGGCTGGAGGAGGTCGACGGTGGATGAACAGTAGCCCGTGGAGGCTCGAGGAGTTCGACGGTGGAGATGAACAGTATCCCGTGGAGTCCCGTTTTGTGGTACGCCACACAGCTCCCGATGAACATGACCCCCCGTTTTGACCGTAGCGCTCCAACACAAGTCCGTTTCCTCCATTTTGCGGTACGCCACACCCCTCCCAATCAACAGGACCCCGTTTTGACCGTAGGAGGTCCAACAGAACTCCGTTTCCTCCATTTTGTGGTACGCCAGTCCCCTCCCAACGAATAGGATCCCGTTTCAAACGTGGCCGGTCAAACACAAGGCTGTTTCCTCCGTTCTGCGGTACACCAGGCCTCGTTTCCATCGGCTGTTCCATCCAAGCCAGTTGGCTCCCACTCGTTCCGTTGCCTCTCGATGAACATGATGCATTCCGTTGCCTCCCCATGAGCACGATGGTGACGCAGTTTCTCTGTTCCGACCCAGCCATGTACACGAGCCCTGGCTGTACGTATGCGCGAGTAGGTGTTCGAGACCCCACCCATATGTACGTATGTGGTTGTATTTTCTTTCTTGCACCCTGGCCGCATTACGTACGTGTACATGCTACGTGCGCGCCTCTACTACGACACATGCCCATCCTTACACGACCACGGTGTAAGTGCATCTAGTGCCACCCCTAGTTGGTTTTGGAGTATTGACGACAAACTTGTTTGAGGGACTAATGTGTTTGTGAGAATTGCAGGATAACACAGATAGTAGTCCCACGTTGATTCGATTTACCTAGCAGAGTTGACTCCTAAAAATGTATGAAGACATTGAAGACAATGGTGGCCTGTGAAGACATTCACATTGAAGACTATGACAGGAGAAGACATCGTGTGAAGACTATGGAGTGCGAGGACATAGTTGTTTCGTAGTTTCCTTTTCTTCTTTGTTGAGTCATTGGAACCACCGTACTGTTAAGTGGGGTCAAAGTGAACAAAGTCAGATTGACTGATGTGATGCTCAACCAAATCCTGTGTCTTCGAGTGAAGACAATGAGAGCAAACCTTATCCAGAGCTGGATGAGTCAGCTTTACTTGTAGTCGAAGTCAAGATGTCGCGTGTGATTGAAATCTGACCGTTGGAACACGTGTCAGGTCCTTAGTGACCCAGGATCATTTTGGACAAATTAGGTCGAGTTGCCTCCTAGCTATAAATAGCCCACCCCGTACACCATAAATTGGTGGCTGCTCAGAGTTAGTGCACGCCTTTTGTCGTTCGAGAGCAACCCACCTCCGAACCCTTTGAGAGAGAGAATCCTTGCGAGGACAAAGCCCAAAACACCCAGAGCCAAAGAGTGTTAGGCATCACTGAAGTCTTTCTGTCCGCGTGATCTGAAGACTTATTACACTTGAGGACTGTGAATCCTCCAGCCGGTTAGGCGTCGCATTCTGAGCATCCAAGAGTCATTGTGGATTACCAGTGAACGAAGTCTGTGAAGGTTTGGAAGTCTCCCTTGAAGACTTACCAGAGTGATTGGGCGAGGACTAAGTGTTCTTAGCTCAAGGGGAATAAGGTGAAGACGCGGTCTTCTGACACTACTAGAAAAAAGGCTGTTAGTGGCGCACCTATTTTGGCTATTAATGGCGCACTATAGGTGCGCCACTATTACCACACCACTAGTAACAAATACTAATGGTGCACCTCTGGTTCGCCATTAGTATTGCAGGTAACAGTGGCGCACCTTGTAGTGCGCCCTTACTATTACTACAGGTGCACCATTGGTAACTTTTTTTTTGAATTTTTTTGATTTTTTTTCTAAATTTTGAAGACGGGAAAATAGTAGTGGCGCACCGTCTAACCCCCATCGTGCGCCATTGCTATTTTTTAATTTTTAATTTGGATCTGGATCGCGATTTTTTTTCTACTTTTTTTGCTCGTTTTTTTGCACGATATTTTTTCAAATTTTGTTCCCGTTTTTGGATCTTGCACATTCTTTTTTCGGAGAGGAGTTCGCCGGAGAGGACGGCCCGGGAGAGACCGTGAGGAGGAGGTCACCGGGGAGGAGCTCGCCCACATCGTCGGAGAGGAGGAGGAGGTCACCGGAGAGGACCTCGCCTACATCGCCAGAGAGGAGGAGGAGATCGCTGGAGAGGAGTTCACTGGAGAGGAGGGAGGAGAAACCGTGAGGGGAGGGGAGGAGAGGAGAGGAGGGAGGAGGAGCTCAGCAGAGAGGAGGGAGGAGGAGATCACCGGAGAGGAGGCTGGAGGAGATCACCAGAAAGGAGGGAGGAGGAGTTCACCGGAGAGGATGGAGGAGAAACCATGAGGGGAGGGGAGGAGAGGAGGGAGGAGGAGGTCGCCGGAGAGGAGGCGGCGGAGGAGGTCGCCGGAGAGGAGGAGGGGAGTATGGTGGAGGAGAGGAGGAGATGGAGTGGAGGAGAGGTGGAGGGGAGTATGGTGGAGGAGAGGAGGAGATGGAGTGGAGGAGAAAAATAAAGAGGTAAGGAGGAGAGGACCCCGCCCAGCCATATATACAGCATAGTAATGGCGCACCATGGGCAGGTGCGCCATTACTAATTTTTTTATTTTTTTATTTATTTTTAATTTTGAAGGCGGGAAGATAGTAATGGCGCACCTTTGGCAGGTGCGCCATTACTAACTTTTTTTTATTTTTTTGATATAGTTTGAATTTTGAAGGCGGGAAGATAGTAATGGCGCACCATGGGCAGGTGCGCCATTACTGAGTTTGATTTTTTTTTGAATTTTTTTGCCTCTCCAGATCTTCAAAGCCCCGTAACTTTTTTTCAGTTAGGTTTTTGAGGATTCTAAAAATCTTCAACATGGTTCCCCCTGTTGAGTTCGGATATAAATTTTCAAGTAGATGATTTTTCATATAAAAAAACTTTTTCATCGGAGTTCGTATGCAAAAGTTATGCCCATTTTACAAATTCTCGAGTGATTTTACAAAAAAGTCGAAAATTCATGTTTGTATATTTTTCTAGGAACTAGACGACATATCACATGGGAATCTTATTTTCTTTTAATTTTTTGACATTTCTATCATTTTCTTTTTTTGAAACTGAAAAGGCGGTCCACGAGGGGGGGTGGATTTGGTGAATTTTTCATAAGACTCAAACGTGTGATGTGTAAATGTTAGTAGTGGCACACTAGTGTATAGTGCGCCATTACTAGTTAAAACTAGTAATGGCGCATTATCCCCTGGTGCGCCATTACTAGTTTTGAAAAAAAGTAAAACAAATTGTTAGTAGTGGCGCACAGAGTGTGTGGTGCGCCATTACTAGTTTTGAAAAAATAAAAATAAAAAAATTGTTAGTAGTGGCGCATCGTGGGTGTGGTGCGCCATTAGTGATATGGACACTAATGGCGTACCTACACATGGTGTGCCACTGCTATATAGCAGTGGCGCACCACATATGTGGTGCGCCATTAATGTTCCTATTAGCTATAGCCCTTTTCCCAGTAGTGTGAGTTAAATCTTAGCCTTCCTAAACAGACGTACAGTTGTCACAGCAACTGGAACTGGTCCAACAAACCCCCTGTCCTCTCCGACCAACTGGTTCTATCCTACCTCTGTTGCCTTACATATAGTTTGTCTTTGTGAAGTCTTTGCCTACTTGCTTTATCTGTTTGACTTCACTGTGTGAAGGCTGTTGTCTGTTTGGCTTCATACTATCTTCCATCTTGATCCAATCTACCTTGCTGCTTATAGTCATTGTGCTTTCACTTCATTGCTTACTTGTCTATGGCTTGTCTATGGAACTTTCAATTGGTATCAGAGCAAGGTGCTTCCTTGTTCTGTGTGATTCGGTTTAACCACCTGGAGTTTAGCTATGTCGACTGCAGGGATAATCAAAGTCTCCGCTGCGTGCCCTGTCTTCGGTGGCACTGATTACCCCAACTGGAAGAATAAGATGCGCATGCATCTTAAAGCCATTGATGTCGATATCTAGTATGTTGTCAAGAATGGCGTTCCCAAGACTGGTGAAGGTGTCACTCTTGCTGATGTCAAGAAGTTCATGCAACTGGACTCAACTGCCAAGAACATCATCTGTGGTCATCTGACCAAGGGGCAGTATGGTCGTGTGAGTGCTCTGGAAACTTCAAAGTTGGTCTGTGACTGGCTCTCTAAGGTCAATGAAGGCGTCTCAACACGGAGAGATTTAAGGATCAGTGTTCTTCCAATCTCTTCAACCGCTTCAAGAGAAATGACAATGAGAATGTCCAGCTCACATTTGATCGCCTCACTGACATCACCAATGAGCTTCATGCACTCGGCACCACTGAGATCACCAAGCATGAAACCATCAAGACACTACTAAGATCTCTCGATAGCTAATTTGACACCCTTGCCCTAATGATTCAAGAGCGCCCTGACTTCAAGACTCTCTATCCGTCTGACATACTTGAGAGGCTCAACACCCATGAGTTCCAGCTATCTGAGAAAAGAGATATCAATGGTCCCAACTATGGTCGTACTCATGCTTCGAAGGCAAAGGCCGTCTCCTCGTCTGAAGAAGAATCTGACTGCAGTTCTAGTGATCCTGAAGACATTGGAAAGGAGCTTGCTATGCTCGTGAAGAAGTTCCAGAAGTTCACCAAGAAGAAAGACTTCAAGATCTAGCTCAAGGAATGATGAAGCTTCCTCTCGTGATCACAAGAAGAGAACCTGTCACAAGTGCAAGAAACCCGGTCACTACATCTCTGAGTGTCCACAATGGGACAACGAGACAAAGAAGAAGAAGAAGAGCAAGGACTATGATTCTGATGACAAGAAGAAGAAGAAATCCTCAAAGTCTTCCTCCAAGTCTTCGTCGAAGTCTTCTTCACACAAGCACTACAAAAAAAATACACTTTTGTGATGATACGTGTTTGTCACAGTAGGTCGTGTTTTCTATCACGCATGTACATCCATGACAAATTTATGACAGAATCAAGATAGTCATTCGTGTGCTGTCGTAGAAGTGTTCCAAGACATTGCCAAAATTATCATCACGGAAGTGTCCACTTCCATGACGATAAATCGCGCATCACAGAAGTGCTTTCGTCAAGGGTGACCAACACGTAGCATCCACCATAACGGAACGCCGTTAAGCTATCGGGTCGGATTTTGGATCCGATAACCCGTTAACAGCCATGACCAATGCCGATTTTCCACGTGTAAAATTCTCATTGGCTAACGGATCCACGCGTCAGCTCCGCATTGGCACAGGCGTCACTCATCCAACGGTCGAGTTGGGCCTATGATATGTTGACACGTGGACCGGCCCAAAAGTGGCCCACAAAGTTTAAATGGGCCGGCCCAACCGAAGGCCCATAAGATTTGGCAGACCATAATGGGCCGGCCCAGCTAAAGGCCCACAAAATTAACGGACCATAATGGGCCGGCCCAGCTAAAGGCCCACACGATTTTGCAGACCATAATGGGCCGGCCCAGCTAAAGGCCCACAAGATTTTGCGGACCACAATGGGCCGGCCCAGTTAAAGGCCCACAAGATTCTGCCGACCACAATGGTCCGGCCCAGCTAAAGGCCCAACATTCTCTGTCAAATCGGCCCGTCAACGGCCTATCCTAAACTTGTCATCAACGCGGCCCATGGTCACTTCTGGCCCGTTAGTAGTCCGCTAAGTAATTGGGCCAAATTACGGCCCGGTGTATTTTCGGCCTGTTAAAGGTCCGGCTTCATTTGGGCCCATTTACAGACCATCAAAACTTTCGGCCCATAAACGACCGTGAAGGATTTGGGTCATATTCGGCCATGTCTGACATTCGGCCTGTTAGAGGCCCACTATAGCTTTGGGCCACTTTCGGCCTGTTGTCATTTTCGGCCTGTTAATGCTGGACGTAAACCATGGGCCATATGTGGCCCAATGTCATATCGGGCCCATTAACGGCCCATATAAAAATGACGATAACCTAGCCCGACCGAAGTTCCGGCCTGTTAAAGGCCCGTGTATTAGGTCGGCGCATTTATGGCCCGTCCGAATTTCGTCCTGTCAAAGATCCGCATCGTAAATGGGCCACCATTTCGGCCTGCTAAGTCCAGTGGGTTATTTGGCACAATCAGGGCCCAATCTCACTTTCGGTCTATTAAAGGCCCATGTTTTTTATGGGCTCGAGATATTTACACCTGTAAATGGCCTATTTTTACTGAGGGCCCAAATTATGTTTAGGCCTGTTAAAGGCCCACTATGGGCACAGGCCTACCAGAAAAATATGAAAGCTTATGCTGATTTAGGCCCAGATATTTTTAGTGGGCTACATGCCAATTTCGGCCCGTAATCGTTTTTAGCCCAATTGGAATGGGCCCGACGAATGTTGGCATGTTGGGCTCCTACGAAACTTTCGGCCGAATACATTACTAACCTACACTATACAAAAATAGCATCGTAATTACTGCAGCCTGAGGCAGCATCATAAATGTTGTATCACAACAAAATAAATTCCAACCATACAACAAAAGGACTGTTGGCATAAAGTTTACAGTCCTTCCAGATAAAAGCACCATCAGATGTATAGAAGCACAGATCATTTGACCTGAGTGCTAATGTTTCAGGCTGTAGAATCTGATGGAGCAGCACGATCTCCACCTTTTTCCGCCATTGCTCTTCAACAACTAAGCGAATGTCTGATAGTCTGGTTTCAAAACCATTCATATCTTGACGACATTTCTCAACCACTATTCTTGTTTCCAAAACAACGTCCATTAGGGATTGGACTTGTGTCTGGAGCACAGATATATCACTCTGTCTAGCAGGAAGATTTTGTTCAGTAGGCGATTTGGACGAGGTTACCTTGACAACCAACCCAGAATTACGCAGGAAGGTGCTTTTCGCACTGTTAGTGGAGAGATACTGACGCACTGCATCAAGAGGTGGTTGTGGCTGTAGTAGCCTCGTCACCTTCAGGTGGTTGTGGCTGTTCAATCATTTGTTCCATAGCTTCCTGAAAGTTTGAACTTGTAGATTAGTGTACCAGATAAGTTACTAATGAGACAAAAACAAACAAAGTAGGTTAAACGTTTATACATAACTTATTTTGGTAAACTACTGTAATACATTAGCTTGTATTGTAGTGCCAACTACATAATAAAATCACTTTCGGAACATATGTCCATGTAGCATGCCTACTGTATTGTCTATTTCCTCACATTCGTTGACATCTAAGGATAAAGAGACATGGTTTAAAGTAGGATGAACATAGTATGACATCATTCATATCATGGGCAAACAAATATAAAACAAATAGGCTATTTTATCATTGTGTGCGCATGTGAACATAACAACTAGATTATAGATCAAGACCAAAAGAATATCCTTCATCTCTTTTAAACCATGTAAGGTGAAATGATATGTTAAGACAACTGTGAATAAAAGTGAACAAAAGTAACTGACATTGGCTGCAAACCAAGTAGTTAAATGAACACATCACAGTACCAATCAGTTCAAGGCAGGAGGAGTAAGGACTTACAACAGCGGCTTGAACTGGTGTGCTCATGCCCTTCATCTTGCCGGTGTGGCAATCCTTGAAGATTTGCACTACATTCGGTTCAGGTTCTTCTTGGTCCGCACGGGATTTCCTCTGTATTTGGAACAAGTCAATATAGATACGATAATATGGCACAAAAAAAGAAGGAAGTAGCAGCTATTTACAAGAGCCTCGCAGTGTGCAATATAGCTACGAGATCCTGTTGTCTGTTGGAATTTCACTTTAGAATGGTTGGTTTTGTTCTTTAAACAGTTAGCCTAGAGGAAGATACACTTGTAAGGCACATACATAAATACAAGTTCAATATGTGGTCTGATCAAATACATATAGCCTACCTGATACTTTGGATCAGACCAGTGTTTAACGAGGGCTATCCAGTCTTCATCTGTAATATATTCCACTGGAGATGTTTGGGCGATTTGATTGCTAGCCTTGCCTTCAAAGTGAGATTTTCTAAGGTGGTACCGATACTGTCGCAGAGAAGACTGAAAAACATGAGTGCATGCTTGTCTAGTTGCATCATCTTTCGGATCCAACTTGAACCTCAACTGTTGAAAAAAGAATGTGAGTATTATTAGGAGGAAGATAGAAAGTATGGGATAGAGCAAGACAATATTACTAATTGCGATGAATAACATTACTTACGAATAAATGGTCAAGGAAGGTGTTAAACTGGGTATTGGCTTTCTCATTCCTGTACTGGATCCATGTTGGGAGGATATGTGCAGGACACCTAACGGCAACGGCTGCCTCTGATACTAACTTGGCTGACTCTGTAGCATCACGTGGCCTTTTTAAACCTGCCTCAAAATGGATCTCCATTCTTCCTCATTTAGATTTTGTTAATCTGTCAAGCATTATCCCTGATGTCTGTTTCCGCTTGCGCCGTGGTGCTAGTTCAACAACGAATATGGAAAGTGTTAGTGTACATCAAACTGTGAGAGTGCATATAAAGGAGCATGCAACTGCAACTTGACTCGGTCAAGTACCGTCTTGGTGTTGATGCTCATCAGGTTCATCAGATCTTGCCAAGTCTTGTTGTGTCAGTAGTGCTTCGGAAGTAGTGTTAGGTGTGAAGGCAGCTTGGGAACTGGAGAGTTCCGAAGAAAACGAATGAGTAACTGGTTGAGATGCTGGTACAGTTGAAGCGGATGCTGCAGCTGGTGGAGCAGGTGATACTGTGTTTGTAGATTTAGCCGATGGACTTGAACCTTCTACTGCACTATAAATACCAGCAGAATCTTGACGGCAGAACCTTTTCCGTTTCACTCGACGAGTAACAGCACTCCCTACTATATTATTTTCCTTGCTCTTTTTTGACTTTGCCATATCAAGCTGTACCCACAACAAAAAAGAATAAAATCACTCTTCAGAACTCACTGATGCATGATACATACAAGCAATACTTTGATGTAAGACAACCGTATGAGGATGGAATATGTAAGAAAAACAGGACGGCATGACATATTCACAGCTACGATGTGCAAACTAAGCAGAAGGATTTTCAAGAAAATAGAAGTAATGCAAGCTAGACACCATATGAAAGATGCAACCAATATTACTCTGCCAAGTTAAAAGTGTCTTGTCATAAGTGGCAATTCAAAAAATTAGAAGCAGTACAACGTAGAAATCAATGCAAGATGCAACCACTATCAAACTGCCATGTTAAAACCGTCCAATCATGAGTGACTGATGCGGGATACACAACAACAGTACTTTGATGAAGAACATGGTATGATAGATAGATGCAGTGTATTCTAGACACAGAAAGCCATGTCATATGCACATGTATAACGTATAAACTCAGCAGGTGCAATTTAATCAAAATAGAAGAAAAACAGGCTAGACAACATATTGTGACACCCAAAAATTTGGACATGATTTGTTTACTAAATTTTTTGCCAGGAAATTAAATTTTTCATTTTCTGGTTTTTCTTTGATTTCACAACCATTCTTTTCTTTGATATTGTGGAGTTCTTACCCCAAGTGAAAACTTTCCAAATATATTGTTCAACTGGTTTATCTTCCCAAGACCTTTGCTTTTGATCAGTGGAATTATTTCTGAATTTATTTTTCCCTGAACTTTATTTCTTTGAAAATGAATTTTCTTAAGTTTTAGAGCTCAATTTGCACTGCAGCCATTTGAGAAATGCATTTAAAATTTTCACCAAAATTTGGGGATGTCATATGATGTTTTTAAGTCACTTTGTAGCAAGAATATCTTTCATTCATTGGTGATCTTGAGCTCTACACCAAATTTTCAAATCTGGCCCAGTTGGCAATTTTGCACTACAACCTATTTAAATATTTCTTCAAGGCTTCCACCAAAATTGTGGGATGTTAGTAGTAGTATATAATTCAGCTTTATGCGAAAACCCATTGATGTTCTTTGAAAAATTTGAGTGAATCAACCTCATCTTCATTCGGGCCCTATTGGGTGTTTTCTACTGCAACCCTATTTATTTTTGCTCTAGTAGCCATGAGCTTTCTCCTGCCTATAGTACACCCTACAAAACTCTTTAGTCCAGGAGGTTGGACTCATTGGAGCATTTTGGTACATGTAATAATGCCATTTATCTTCTGTCCAGAACTGAAGTTTTGCAAAACTTACACTAACAAGTTTCTAGTTTTGCCAAACTAACTTTACCACCCTCTTTATCATCCAAATAGACTATGATCTAGAGATTTTGGCCACCCCAAGAGTTTCCTAGATGCCGTTGGCATTCTGTCAAACACCTTGAGTGCATGGACAGTTTTGACATGAGTTTTGTCTTTGCACTGTGACCTTGCACCTCTGGACAAACTAGCATGTCCACTAAGCTCCTAGATGACTCTAACCTAGACCTGTTGAACCCCAGCCTCACCCAAGACCTCTAGCACACCCTAGCAGTGCATCGAGCACCTGGTGTGCGTGCGGTGGGCGCGCCCAGAGCGTGCGTTTTGCACGTGCGTGCACCCGAGCCGCCGCGTCATGCCCCTGGCCCTTGCTCGCCTGTAGAGCCACGCCCGCCCACGTCCACACGTCGGAGCCCTCCAAGCCAGCCCCTGGAGCCCTACAGCGCCGCCGTCAGGTCGGCCATGGCGGCTAGCGGCCGGCCACAACAGCCTCTGCCACGGACAGAGCCGCCCGAGCCTCCTCCGTTCGCCAGCTACCCTCGTGAGCAGGCCGTCCTCATACACTCGCCTTCCCAACCCCGCTAGCCTCCACCACGTCGCCCTACTACAAACAGAACACCGGTTCACCGACGACCTTATCCACGACCGCGGAACCGATATGGCTGCGCTATATAAGGAGCCCCCGAGCTCGTCCAGGCCCTAAAGCAACCTCATACCACCTCTCTAGAGTCTCCCATAGCCAGAGAACGACGGGAGGAAGTCGTCTTGCTCACCTCCGACAGGTTCGGCCGCCGCCACGCTCCGGTGAAATCCGGCCAAGACCGAGGCCCGCGAACCCCTCCTGTGCTTCCATCCTCCTCCCCTCGACCGTGCGGAGCCAACCAGCTTCTCAGCCTCGATCGGGAACCACCATAGACCAAAGCCCCAAATCCACCCGAAGCTTCCTCCGCCGCGGAGCTCACCGCCGGCGACTCCCTCCGTCCCCGCAGGCCACTCGACCACCGGAAGGACTGCCGTGAACCAGCGAGTCCATCCATGCCCTCGGAGTCCCGCAAGGAGCCACCCATCGCCGGCGTTGATCACCGGAGCCCCACCTCCGTTCGGCTAGAAGAAAGGGAGGGCGGGGGCGACTGGTCAAACCTGACCAGTGGGCCCAAGGGTCCCACTGTCAGTGACCCAGCCCCGCCGAAACGTGGCTTAAGTGGAGGCGTATTCCACTGAATACATCTTCGCTAATCAGAAAGCGTAAGCCCCCCCGAAACGTTTTCTTTTTCTGGTTTTATTTAAAAACAGATTTTGAGTAAACTTTGACCGGCTATAACTTTTTAAATATAAGTCCAAATAACTTGATTCTTTTGCTGTTGTTCCTCAAATTTGGTCTAGTTTATTTCCATATTTATTTGAAAATTTTCCAAACAACTTTTTTGCACTGTTTTGAAACTATGTGTTGATTTTGAAATTTTCTTAAATAGGATTTTGAAGAAGGAAGAAACTTTCAAAAGTTTTGGAATGCACCCTGCCTCTCCACAACTTGAAGGCAAGCATTCTGGAACCCTGGCATAATATTATCGTGTGTTGTTTGAAACAGTTACAAGACCACCTTGTCTCGGAGTTTTCGTTACTTTATGTGATGATGTGACCTTACTCATAAGTGCATATTGATGACCCCGTGCTATGGAAAATTTGATATGTTGATAGTGATTACCCTTGTATGCTTTTCGTGCCTATCGAAAGGAAGCCGAGAAAGTCTCTCTCTTGGTTATGACCTGTGACATATGATGATTATCATTATGGACTAACCATTTGTATTATTTGAATTAATGGGTATCCCTAGGACGGTTCTACCTCCTGGATATTCACCGTGATTATTCTTATATAAGCCCTTTATGTGGTGTCGCTCAAACGCCCGACTGTGGCATGATTGTTGTTTAATTTACTTATAAGCCCTTTATGTGGTGTCGCTCAGACGCCCGACTGCGGCATGCTTGTCATTTAATTTACTTATAAGCCCTTTATGTGGTGTCGCTCAGACGCCCGACTGAGGCATGCTTTATATTACTTTCCTTTCGAGGCGTCGCTTCAGACACCCGATCGGTGCATTCTATTTCTACTCTCTGATTTCATAGTCATATTCGACATGAATAACCTGCTTGCATGCATCATGATAATTTTTTTATGATTTGATATTGTGATCATAGAAAATATCAGAGCATGTTTATTCATTCGTTATATTATACCCGTGTTCTCAATGTTTGTGAGTACATTCAACAGTACTCATTGGCTTGTCCATGGCTATTGTCTTGGCCAGATTTCTTGCCACTAGTAGAAAACAGGGCTTTGGTCCAGGCCGGGTCAGCCCATTAGTCCCGGTTCAGTCCAGAAACGGGACCAATGGGGGCATTGGTCCCGGTTCGTGAGCCCAGCGGGCCGGCCGGGCCACGTGGGCCATTGGTCCCGGTTCATCTGGACCTTTTGGTCCCGGTTGGTGGGATGAACCGGGACCAATGGGCCTCACTCCTGGCCCACAACCATTGGTCCCGGTTCGTGCTGAAGGAAATATGCCCTAGAGGCAATAATAAAGTTATTATTTATTTCCTTATATCATGATAAATGTTTATTATTCATGCTAGAATTGTATTAACCGGAAACATAATACATGTGTGAATACATAGACAAACGGAGTGTCACTAGTATGCCTCTACTTGACTAGCTCGTTAATCAAAGATGGTTATGTTTCCTAACCATGGACAAAGAGTTGTTATTTGAATAACGGGATCACATCATTAAGTGAATGATCTGATTGACATGACCCATTCCATTAGCTTAGCACCCGATCGTTTAGTATGTTGCTATTGCTTTCTTCATGACTTATACATATTCCTATGACTATGAGATTATGCAACTCCCGTTTGCCGGAGGAACACTTTGTGTGCTACCAAACGTCACAACGTAAATGGGTGATTATAAAGGTGCTCTACAGGTGTCTCCAAAGGTACATGTTCGGTTGGCGTATTTCGAGATTAGGATTTGTCACTCCGATTGTCGGAGAGGTATCTCTGGGCCCTCTCGGTAATGCACATCACTTAAGCCTTGCAAGCATTGCAACTAATGAGTTAGTTGTGAGATGATGTATTACAGAACGAGTAAAGAGACTTGCCGGTAACGAGATTGAACTAGGTATTTGGAATGCCGACGATCGAATCTCGGGCAAGTAACGTACCGATGACAAAGGGAACAACGTATGTTGTTATGCGGTCTGACCGATAAAGATCTTCGTAGAACATGTAGGAGCCAATATGAGCATCCAGGTTCCGCTATTGGTTATTGACCGGAGACATGTCTCGGTCATGTCTACATTGTTCTCGAACCCGTAGGGTCCGCACGCTTAAGGTTACGATGACAGTTATTATGAGTTTATGCATTTTGATGTACCGAAGTTTGTTCGGAGTCCCGGATGTGATCACAGACATGACGAGGAGTCTCGAAATGGTCGAGACATAAAGATTGATATATTGGAAGCCTATGTTTGGATACTGGAAGTGTTCCGGGTGAAATCGGGATTTTACCGGAGTACCAGGAGGTTACCGGAACCCCCCGGGAGCTAAATGGGCCATGATGGGCCTTAGTGGAAAAGAGAAGAGGCAGCCCTACATGGGCCGCGCGCCCCTCCCCTCCCTTGGTCCTAATAGGACAAGGAGAGGGGGCCGGCCTCTCTCTCTCTCTTTTCCCCCCTCCGCGAATCCTATTCCAACTAGGATTGGGGGGGGGGGAATCCTACTCCCAGAGGGAGTAGGACTCTCCTGGCGCGCCCTCCTTGGCCGGCCGCGTCCCCCCCCTTTTGGTCCTTTATATACTGAGGTAGAGGCACCCTAGAGACACACAAGTTGATCCACGTGATCTATTCCTTAGCCGTGTGCGGCGCCCCGAGCCACCATAGTCCTCGATAATATTGTAGCGGTGCTTATGCGAAGCCCTGCAGCAGTAGTACATCAAGATCATCACCACGCCATCGTGCTGACGGAACTCTTCCCCGACACTTTGCTGGATCGAAGTCCGGGGATCGTCATCGAGCTGAACGTGTGCTAGAACTCGGTCGGAGGTGCCGTAGTTTCGGTGCTTGATCGGTCGGATCGTGAAGACGTACGACTACATCAACCAAACGCTTCCGTTGTCGATCTACTAGGTATGTAGATCATACTCCCCCTCTCGTTGCTATGCATCACCATGATCTTGCGTGTGCGTAGGAATTTTTTTGAAATTACTAAGAAACCCTTCAGTGGCATCCGAGCCTAGGTTTTATATGTTGATGTTATATGCACGAGTAGAACACAAGTGAGTTGTGGGCGATATAAGTCATACTGCTTACCAGCATGTCATCCTTTGGTTCGGCGATATTGTTGGATGAAGCGGCCCAGACCGACATTACGCGTACGCTTACGCGAGACCGGTTCTCCCGACGTGCTTTGCACAGAGGTGGCTTGTGGGTGACAGTTTCTTCAAATTTAGTTGAACCAAGTGTGGCTACGCCCGGTCCTTGCGAAGGTTAAAACAACACCAACTTGACAAACTATCGTTGTGGTTTTGATGCGTAGGTAAGATTGGTTCTTGCTTAAGCCCGTAGCAGCCACGTAAAATATGCAACAACAAAGTAGAAGACGTCTAACTTGTTTTTGCAGGGCATGTTGTGATGTGATATGGTCAAGACATGATGCTAAATTTTATTGTATGAGATGATCATGTTTTGTAACCGAGTTATCGGCAACTGGCAGGAGCCATATGGTTGTCGCTTTATTGTATGCAATGCAATCGCGCTGTAATGCTTTACTTTATCACTAAACGGTAGCGATAGTCGTGGAAGCACAAGCTTGGCGCGACGACAACGATGCTACGATGGAGATCAAGGTGTCGCGCCGGTGACGATGTGTCACGACCGGTTTTCCAATAAAAATATTTATTGAGAAACCAATCTTTTGAGTCCAGTATGAGAAAAATCCTCCTTACCGGTAGACAAGTTCTTGATACAATAAGCCAGTAGCATAAAATATATTACAGGGTCGAGCTACGGTTGCTCAACCAAATTATTACAAGCACGCCAATAATTATACATAATGGCGGACATGACACAGTGGTGTGGAGGCATACTACTGACTCGAGGATAGGGTGGTGGTGGAAAAACACAGCGGGGAGTGTGATACATGACTCTAAAACTGGCATCTCATCGAGCGTCGAGGTGAGGCTCGATGAATTTATTTGGTAGCGGAAGCGGATATAATATAGTGACCAAATCCAGGGTCACAAGAGACTGACTGGGATTCCTCTAGGCGTCGGACTCGCTATCAAATTCTTCATCCATGAGATTGCCTTCGTCAGCATCTGGCCAAATCAACAAGCCAGGTGAGTACTTTGAAAGTACTCGCAAGACAGTTCGGACGTAAGATATAACAAATGCATGCATGGATGCGTCATGATTAATTTTAACAGTGGCACATTAATTCGAAAAAAAACAAGACAGGTAAAAAGGGGGTCGGCGGTAGTCCGCTTGAAAACCCAACAAGATAACTGTAAACCCAATCGGGTGTCTGAAGCGACTCCTCGATAGGAAGATAAATAAATAAATCACGCCACAGTCGGGCGTCTGGGCGACACCACATAGAGGGCTTTGAAAGAAATGCCACAGTCGGGCGTCTGAGCGACGGCACATAAAGGGCTTTAAAAGAAATGCCACAGTCGGGCATCTGAGCGACGCCACATAAAGGGCTTTAAAAGAAATGCCACAGTCAGGCGTCTGAGCGACGCCACATAAAGGGCTTTAAAAGAAATGCCACAGTCGGACGTCTGAGCGACATCGCAGAAAGGGCTTTCATTGAAAGTAAAATATAACAATGCCACAGTCGGACGTCTGAGCGACATCGCAGAAAGGGCTTTCATTGAAAGTAAAATATAACAATGCCACAGTCGGACGTCTGAGCGACATTGCAGAAAGGGCTTTCATTGAAAGTAAAATATAACAATGCCACAGTCGGAGGTCTGAGCGACATCGCAGAAAGGGCTTTTATTCATAAGTAAATATGACTCATAATAAACATTCAATTCATGAAAATAAAAGGGTTAGCCCATCCACAGGAATAATCATTTAACCGGGCTTAGTACTCATGTGATTCACCGGAGTCTGTCATCAAAACTGGAACTTGTTAGGATAAGATAATACTGAACTTGGACATGGAATAGATGATTCAAGGAATATATGACTCTGCAGAGTTTGTACAAAAATTTTCCCACAGCCAACGGATTTCCGTAGTCACGAAGGACTAGTTCCGTTTACAGTATTTCGAAAGAAAACACAGCTAACCAGTACACACCCATCCTACCTCTCGATGCTAGGAATCACCCTAGACATCGTCCAAGAAAAACTTTTGAGACGGGGAGATCACAATCTCGAATAGCATGGGATCAAATTTATATACGCGCGCTCTAAGGGGTGCCCCCCTCTCGGTCCCAACCGGAAACACCCATGCCCCCTGACCGGATGACTGGCTTTAATCCAGGGCCATGGAACCATCATCACGGCCTCTCCTTTTTGGTGTGTACCAGGTAAGCGGTTTACAAATTACTAAGCCATATTCCTTGCGGGAAAACATGTGGTAGTACAGGGAAGGAAGAATGGAAGGAACTAGACTGATACGGGTTGTCACTGAAGTCATATAGTCTGGCATAAGACCGGCATGCTACAACACTGCCATCTTACCCATCCTCATGCCAACACATGGCCATGCATACTCACATCCATCCACTTATGGATTTTCGAAACTCACTTGCCTCATCGTTGCATGTAACATGACATTTTATCGGTATACTCATCAACATGCCATGAAACTACTTAATGCAAACATGCCAAAACAATCATCATATCAAAAGTTCAAACATGCTTGCCTGGTTCAGAGTAGTCGGAGCCTAGCTCGGTGAAGTTTGCGGTCCCGTCACCTCCTTCGGTATCTACGGTATAAAGAAAACATACGCGCTATCGTGAATACCGTGAGGTGCACAAAAATTATTCCAAATATTTTTCAAATAAATATGATAAAAAACTAGAAAAAATTTGAAGAGGACAGAAAAAGAATAACTCAAAAATTCATTTCTGTTAAAAAGTTATAAGGGTTTTAACCCGAGGACCCATCTGTAATGAAACAGAAAGTTCCCAGGGGCTAGCTTATAAAAACAGAAAATGCTTCGGTAGCGACTACGCCAGCCCAGAGGGAAAGCGCATTTGGCAGAAGGCGTTTTCAGAAAACGCTTCGCTTAGAAAGGACAGAGAGGCTGACGGCGGGTCCCGCCCGTCAGGTTTGAATATTCAAACGGGGCGGCAGATTTCGCTCGTGCCCGAGAGCCGCGGTGGTCGCCGACGGCGATCCACGGTGAGGCAGCGGGATCGGAGGGTACCTCCGTGTTCAGGGCGCCATTCCACGTCGGTTGGTGGTGGTGGTGGTCGCCGGCGAGTACCACGTCGACGGCGAGCCTTGCTCCGGCGGACGGCGGTTCGGGTGGTCGAGGGCCTCGTTGGAGAGACCTGCGGAGATCAAATTGAGGAGGGAGTTAGACTTCTGGTAGCTAGAGGAGGCTATAGATGAGATTTGGGCGCCGGGGACGGCCGCACCGGAGCGAATCGAGCTGGTGGCCGAGGCGGATCGGGGCGGCCGGAGTCGGGGGAGGAGACCTCCTCGAGGTCCCCCTGTTGGCCTGGCGGGGTGCTGGAGAGGTGCAGTGATGGTGCGTGCTCGAGGGCGAGCTCGGGGCCCCTTTTTATAGGCGGTCCGAGGCGGTGGCCGAGAACGGGGTTCTCCGGCGAAGTTTACGGCGGCGCAGGGCATTGGTCGGGGAGGTTTAGGGGTCGAGCGCCGTCGTGGGGGTTCACTGGGTCCGTTTAGGTGCTAAACTAGCCAAGATTTGGGTGTTTTGGGCGAGCTCGATGGAACGGGGCAGCGCGGGCCCGTCGGCGGCAGGGAGCACGTTCCGTGCTTGCCGGGCCACGGCGACGGTGCCACGGGCGTGCGCTGGCTTGGCGGGGACACGCGGAGAGCCAGGGGACGATGGGCTGCGCCGGTTGGCGTGGCGAGCGGGCTCGGGCCCTCGCTGGCCGCAACGGGAGGCGCAGCCACCGCAGAAGCTTCCAACGCCGGCGAGGCTCGTCGCCACCGACGCCAGGAATCGGCCAAGTGTGTGTGCGGGGTGCTGGCCAAGGGGAAGAGGCTGCGTGCAACGCGCTAGGGCGCACTGTGGCTGCGTGATCCGAAGTCTGACGAAGGAAAAACGACACTGAATTCTGAATTTAACTGAAGATGAACAAAACAGTGTATGCAAGGTGTTCGACAGAATGATCTAGGCATCTAGGGATTTTTCCTTGAGCTGAAACTTGGTGGGGTGGCCTCTCATTGCACCAGGAGGCTGCCTGAATTTTGGTATAATTTTTGGAGAAGTGTAGATATGAATTTCATAAAATTTGTCAAATCTGGTCCAAACTTGCAGTGAGTGAAATTTGAAATTTTTGAAAAGAAGAAGAGTGGATCAAGATGGTTCTAGGTTGTGGATACTAAAGACAATCCAGGGGAGTTGGTTTGAGGTGAAAACTCAAAGGCAATGAGGTAATTGCTTTGAAAATCACTTAAGCTCAAAATAATTGGCAGAAATGATTTGGGAGATAAAATAATTGAAATAAAATCCAAAACTTGTTTGGACTTGTTGAGATAGAGAAATTAGATTGTTCAAAGGTGGAGGGAGGGATTTTGAGAAGATTTACTATAGGAGACATGGTAAAACCATGGGTGGTTTTCAAGATAAGAAAAAAACCTCAAAATCCATAGAGTTCTTTTTATAAGAAAAAGAATAATTTGCAAAAATACATTTTGAGAAGGGAACCATCAGAGAAAGAGTTTTAAATGATCAAACACCATAGTTTGAAGAAGATACAAAAATAAAATCTTTGCCAAAGAAGTTTTTAAGAGGAAGGTTTTCTGGAAAAAATTTAAATGGCCTCTTTTTTTTCAAAACCAACAAAGTTTTTGCTGAAAACCGAATAAAAATTTTGGAGTGTCACAACACCTACCCCCTTAGGAAAAATCTCGTCCCCGAGATTTCAGCTGATCCTTAAATAAGTATGGATGTTCTGTCCGAACAAAATCCTCTCTTTCCCAAGTTGCTTCACTTTCGGTGTGATTGCTCCACTGAACTCTGAAAAACTTGATGGTTTTCTGTCGGGTTCTCCTTTCAGAATCCTCTAATATTTTTACTGGGCGTTCTCGATAGGTGAGATCTGGTTGTACATCAATGTTCTCATGGGATACTTGCTTCTCTGGTTTGCTTACGCACTTCCTTAATTGCAAAACGTGGAACACGTCGTGGATGTCGGACAAGTCTTCGGGTAAGTCTAGTTGGTAGGCTACAGTGGCTCTTCGCACCATTATGCAGAATGGTCCAATGAATCTTGGTGCTAACTTACCCTTAATCTTAAATCGTTGCAGTCCCCTCATAGGTGATACTCGTAGGTACACAAATTCACCGGGTTCAAAATTGATCCCACGATGTTTCTAATCGTAATAACTCTTCTGTCGGCTTTGAGCGGTCTTGAGTCGGTCCCTGATTAGCTTGACTTTTTCCTCGGCTTCTTTGAGCATGTCTGGGCCGAAAATACGGCTGTCTCCGGTCTCTGACCAATTTAGCGGGGTACGACATCTCCGTCCGTATAGGGCTTCAAAAGGTGCCATTTGCAGGCTGGCCTGGTAACTGTTGTTGTATGCGAACTCGGCATATGGCAGGCTTTCTTCCCAAATGGTTCCATAGGTGAGGACACATGCTCTCAGCATGTCTTCTAAAATTTGGTTTACGCGTTCAGTCTGTCCATCAGTCTGGGGATGGTAGGCTGTACTGAAGGCCAGTTGAGTTCCCAGAGCCTGTTGTAAATGATCCCAGAATCTCGAGACGAACTGAGTGCCTCTGTCGGATATTATAGTCTTCGGGACTCCATGCAGACAAACTATACAGGAGAGATAAATCCTGGCAAGCCTCTGAGTGTTGTAGGTTGTCTTCACTGGAATGAAATGTGCCACCTTGGTTAATCTATCGGTGATGACCCATATGGCATCATTCCCGTGTCGTGACCGAGGTAGTCCGACAATGAAATCCATCCCTATTTCATCCCATTTCCACTCAGGTATTTTGTTTGGTTGCAGTAGTCCAGCTGGTTTTTGATGCTCAACTTTTATGCGTTGACAAGAATCGCAACATGCAACGAATGTGGCTATGTCCCTCTTCATACCGTGCCACCAAAATCTTTCCTGAATATCCTTATACATTTTGGTTCCTCGAGGGTGGATCGAATATGGGGCGGTGTGGGCTTCAGCTAGAATTTGCTGTTTGAGTTCCTCTATGTTTGGCACGCAGAGTCTGTCCCCGTACCATAATATTCCATCATCGCCTATGACGAACTCCGAGGCCTTGCCCATACTCACCTTTCTTTTAATTCCTTCAATGCTGGGGTGACCAGGCTGAGCTTCTTTAATTCTCTCCACAAGGTCGGGCTTTATTTCCAAGTTTGATATGGTGCCTTTCGCGATCATTAACAAGTTGAGTTTGGCAAATTCTTGTTGGAATTCAGGTCTCAAGCTTTGCAGACTGTTTTCGTCGGAGCTGGGGTTCCGACTAAGTGCATCGGCCACTACATTTGCTTTTCCTGGATGATAGTGGATACCAACATCATAATCTTTTACCAATTCCAACCAGCGTCGTTGCCGTAAGTTTAGATCTGACTGTCTGAAAATATATTTGAGACTTTTATGGTCCGTGTATATTTCACATCGATTTCCAAGTAAGAAATGCCTCCATTCCTTGAGTGCATGAATGACTGCTGCCATTTCTAAGTCATGAGTGGGATAATTTTCCTCATGCTTGCGAAGTTGCCTTGAAGCGTATGCGACAACCTTGCCTTCTTGCATCAACACGCATCCGAGGCCCTTTTGGGATACGTCACAATACACTTCAAAATTCTTGTGTATGTCTGGCACAATTAATACCGGTGCTGTTGTTAATTTCCGTTTTAGCTCTTGGAAACTTTTCTCGCAGGCTTCTGTCCATTCAAACTTCTTGTCCTTCTTGAGTAACTGCGTCATTGGCTTGGCTAGGGTGGAGAATCCTTCAATAAATCTGCGGTAATATCCTGCCATTCCCAAGAAACTTCGTACGTTCGTTACGCTGGCTGGTGACTTCCAGCCAAGTATGGCCCTGACTTTCTCCGGGTCCACTGCAATACCGTCTTGGGTCAGCACGTGGCCTAGAAAGCCTACTTGTCTTAGCCAAAATTCGCACTTGCTGAACTTGGCATACAATTGATGTTTCCTGAGTTCTCCTAGCACAATCCTGAGATGTTCCGCGTGCTCTTCTGGTGTCTTGGAGTATATCAGAATATCGTCGATAAACACCACAACGAACTTGTCCATAAACTTCATAAATACTTTGTTCATGAGGTGAACAAAATATGCGGGGGCGTTCGTTAATCCAAAAGGCATAACTGTGAACTCATATAGTCCATATCTGGAGGTGAAGGCTGTTTTGGGGATATCTTCTGTTCGCACTTTTAATTGATGGTATCCTGACCTTAAGTCAATTTTTGAGAATACCTTGGCCTGAGCGAGCTGATCAAATAAATCATTTATCCGCGGCATCGGGTATTTGTTCTTGACTGTGACCATGTTAAGTGCTCGGTAGTCTATGCACAATCTCAGTGTTCCATCCTTCTTTTTGGCAAATAAAATTGGTGATCCCCAAGGTGAGGAGCTGGCTCGAATGTATCCCTTGTCCAGCAATTCCTTTATTTGTTTCTTCAACTCAATCAACTCGGATGGTGCCATTCTGTATGGTTTCTTGTATATGGGGGTGGTTCCTGGTGCTAGCTCAATGCTGAATTCTATCTCTCGGTCTGGTGGCATGCCTGGTAGTTCTTCGGGAAATACGTCTGGAAATTCACATACTACTGGAACCTTGTTTAGCTCGGAAACGTCCACCTTATTCAATCTCGGCTGCCGGGGTATTTTTCTTTCTTTGGCTGATACTTTTATTGTCTTCCCGTGGTGGTGTGTGAGAATTACGGTCCGGTTGAAACAGTCAATAAAACCTTTGTTGGTGGTTAACCAGTCCATCCCTAGGATGACATCCAGTCCTTTATTTTCCAACACAATAAGATTTGCGTGAAATTTCAATCCTTCGAACTCAATAACCACATTCTGACAGTAACTCTGAGTAACTTGCTGAATCCCAGGGGACTTGATGATCATGGATTTTTCCAAGGGAAACATCGAAAAATTATTTTGCAAAGCAAAACTTTTCGAAATGAATGAGTGAGAAGCTCCAGAATCAAACAAAACCGTTGCAGGTATTGTGTTGACAGGAAACGTACCGAGTACGATATCCGGAGCTTTTTGTGCTTCTTCTTTGGTCATGTGGTTTAGATGACCCTTCCTGTGGTTGTTGTTGGGGTTGAAATTGTTGTGCTTGGGTGCGGAATTATTTCCACCGTTGTTTGGCTTCGGGGTTGAGTTTCTTGGCTTGGGGCACTGTTTGGCATAGTGCCCTTCTTCTCCACAAGCGTAGCAAGTAACGCCTGGGCGATATGTGAACTCTTTGTCCCTTGCATGGAAATTCTTGGTTGGGCGTGAGATGTTTGTCGTAGGTTTGTGTGTCCCACCTTTCTGAAAATTTGTCTTGCTTCGGTGGTTGCGCGCAAGAGTAGTCTGGTCTCTTTTTCGCTTGCGGAAATCCTCCAAGCTACGTCTCTCATTTTCCAGAGTAATGGCTTTGTCCACTAGTGTCTTAAAATCTGGAAAAGTGTGCATGACCAATTGGCATTTAAGCGCGGGCGCCAGACCGTCAAGGAATTTCTCCATCTTCTTGCTTTCAGTCATACGTTCTTCATTGGCGTAGCAGGACAATAGAGTAAATTGACCGTTGTATTCTGACACTTTCATGTTCCTTTGTTTGAGGTCATCGAACTCTCTCTTCTTGATTTTCATAATACTCTTGGGAATGTGTGCACCACGGAAACCTTCCTTGAAATCATCCCAGGTTATATCATTTTCGTTGGGGTGCATGTGCAGAAAATTCTCCCACCATGATGCAGCTGCTCCTGTGAGATAGTGCGGAGCATATAGTACTTTCTCGAGATCTGAACATTTTGCAATAATTAATTTTCTCTCCATATCTCGAAGCCAATCCTCGGCTTCAAGAGGCTTGTCAGTATGAGAAAATGTTTGGGGACGTGTCTTCTGTAGCTCAGATAACTTGGAATGCTACTGATACTGTCCATGGTGATTTCCCATGTTGAGGACTTGGTCCATCATTTCCCGATGTTGTTGCTGACTCTGCTCATAAAGGCGGCACATTTGTGAAAGTGCTGATTCACTGTCCTGTTGGTTTGACTGTCCCTGTGCGAACTTGTTGCTGGGTTGTGTATCATAATTTTCCTCTGGTGGAGTTGGCATGGAGCGAGTCCAAGGACGAGACATTTTTCTCTCTGGGGATATATTTTGTCAAACCCATAAGAAAAGTGAAAAGAGTCGTAAAAACAATTCCATAAATGCACAAAGCTGGCAAATAAATTAAATAACCAAGCTTACTTAAGAAAAACAAGTCGATTTGCGCACGGAGAAGGACTGCTCATTACATATCTTACACGCAGACGGTAATTATACAATACATCACTCAGGATATGCGTACATAATCCTGACATGTTATTTAGGCTAGTGCACTCCTCCAGATCCTACATGATGCGCAAACAGGCTACTTCTCACAACCTATGTACATATAAACATATCGTACAAAGCGGTACATTGCATGGCGGCTAAGCATACTCAAGCGGAGATGTTGACGATCTCCTTTGCCCTGCCGAGGGTGAGGCGTAGCGAGGCTGGGGACTCGACTTCCTCCTTGCTAATAGGCTCCATACGTGTAGTGTTACGCTGAGTAGATGGAGCGGGTGCCAGGGGCAGAACAACACGAACAGGAGTGGGCGCGCAGGGTGGTGCAATGCGTGCTGGAGTGGGCGCAATAACTTGGTTGAACTCTTCGGTAGAAGGCAGGCGACGAGTAGGTGCATAAGATGCTGAGGACGAGACCAAAGTCAGTGGCGGTGTGGTGGGTAGGAGCTCCCTCCTATTGGCAGCACAGCCATGGACTGAGTCCATGCGGGCAGCCACGAAGTCGTCCACCAGGTTGTCGAAGGCTGCCTCCAGGGTCCGGAGATACTCAATAAGCATCTCAAAAGCCTCGTCTCATTCTCCTCTGGGGCAGGAGAATGCGTAGTGACAGGTGTAAGGCACATGGCATGGAAGATAACGGTAACGACGGGTTTTCATCACGGGGAGGACATCCCTGAGACGAGCTATCGCCTCGCGGGCTGCCATCTGCATAGCATGCCTCTCCGTAGGCATGGCTCTTCCCAAGAACCGGAAGCGGCGTAACTCACCACGCCCTCCCTTGAACTGTACTGCGGCCTGGTGCATGGTTATACTGTCGTTGACTCGGTGCTGGCAGAGTGTGAATACTGGGCGCACAGATGGCCCCATCGCGACCAGAACGATGAAGGAAAGAAGCTTGACGAACCCATCGGGCACGTTGGCGAAGGTCTGAGACTCGCAGCTGTTGTCGGCCATCTACAAAAGTAGGCAAAAATTCTGAATGGTCAGATCATAAATTTATGCTGACTGTCAGAAATGGCTACAATTGCAGAAAAAAAAAATTGGCTCTATCATGCTAATAACCAATTAGCGATCGCACCTAGTGGCTTCCTACAGTCAGCCTGGCTCTGATACCAAGCTTGTCACGACCGGTTTTCCAATAAAAATATTTATTGAGAAACCAATCTTTTGAGTCCAGTATGAGAAAAATCCTCCTTACCAGTAGACAAATTCTTGATACAATAAGCCAGTAGCATAAAATATATTACAGGGTCGAGCTACGGTTTCTCAACCAAATTATTACAAGCACGCCAATAATTATACATAATGGCGGACATGACACAGTGGTGTGGAGGCATACTACTGACTCGAGGATAGGGTGGTGGTGGAAAAACACAGCGGGGAGTGTGATACATGACTCTAAAACTGGCATCTCATCGAGCGTCGAGGTGAGGCTCGATGAATTTATTTGGTAGCGGAAGCGGATATAATACAGTGACCAAATCCAGGGTCGCAAGAGACTGACTGGGATTCCTCTAGGCGTCGGACTCGCTATCAAATTCTTCATCCATGAGATCGCCTTCGTCAGCATCTGGCCAAATCAACAAGCCAGGTGAGTACTTTGAAAGTACTCGCAAGATAGTTCGGACGTAAGATATAACAAATGCATGCATGGATGTGTCATGATTAATTTTAACAGTGGCACATTAATTCGAAAAAAAACAAGACAGGTAAAAAGGGGGTCGGCGGTAGTCTGCTTGAAAACCCAACAAGATAACTGTAAACCCAATCAGGTGTGTGAAGCGACTCCTCGATAGGACGATAAATAAATAAATCACGCCACAGTCAGGCATCTGGGCGACACCACATAAAGGGCTTTGAAAGAAATGCCACAGTCGGGCGTCTGAGCGACGCCACATAAAGGGATTTAAAAGAAATGCCACAGTCGGGCGTCTGAGCGACGCCACATAAAGGGCTTTAAAAGAAATGCCACAGTCGGACGTCTGAGCGACATCGCAGAAAGGGCTTTCATTGAAAGTAAAATATAACAATGCCACAGTTGGACGTCTGAGCGACATCGCAAAAAGGGCTTTCATTGAAAGTAAAATATAACAATGCCACAGTCGGACGTCTGAGCGACATCGCAGAAAGGGCTTTTATTCATAAGTAAATATTACTCATAATAAACATTCAATTCATGAAAATAAAAGGGTTAGCCCATCCACAGGAATAATCATTTAACCGGGCTTAGCACTCATGTGATTCACCGGAGTCTGTCATCAAAACTGGCACTTGTCAGGATAAGATAATACTCAACTTGGACATGGAATAGATGATTCAAGGAATATACGACTTTGCAGAGTTTGTACAAAAAATTTCCCACAGCCAACGGATTTCCGTAGTCACGAAGGACTAGTTCCGTTTACGGTATTTCGGAAGAAAACACAGCTAACCAGTACACACCCATCCTACCTCTCGATGCTAGGAATCACCCTAGACATCGTCCAAGAAAAACTTTTGAGACGGTGAGATCACAATCTCGAATAGCATGGGATCAAATTTATATACGCGCGCTCTAAGGAGTGCCCCCCTCTCGGTCCCAACCGGAAACACCCATGCCCCCTGACCGGATGACTGGCTTTAATCTAGGGCCATGGAACCATCATCACAGCCTCTCCTTTTTGGTGTGTACCAGGTAAGCGGTTTACAACTTACTAAGCCATATTCCTTGCGGGAAAACATGTTGTAGTACAAGGAAGGAAGAATGGAAGGAACTGGACTGATACGGGTTGTCACTGAAGTCATATAGTCTGGCATAAGACCGGCATGCTACAACACTGCCATCTTACCCATCCTCATGCCAACACATGGCCATGCATACTCACATCCATCCACTTATGGATTTTCGAAACTCACTTGCCTCATCGTTGCATGTAACATGACATTTTATTGGTATACTCATCAACATGCCATGAAACTACTTAATGCAAACATGCCAAAACAATCATCATATCAAAAGTTCAAACATGCTTGCCTGGTTCAGAGTAGTCGGAGCCTAGCTCGGTGAAGTTTGCGGTCCCGTCACCTCCTTCGGTATCTACGGTATAAAGAAAACATACGCGCTATCGTGAATACCGTGAGGTGCACAAAAATTATTCCAAATATTTTTCAAATAAATATGATAAAAAACTAGACAAAAATTTGAAAAGGACAGAAAAAGAATCACTCAAAAATTCCTTTCTGTTAAAAAGTTATAAGGGTTTTAACCCAAGGACCCATCTGTAATGAAAAAGAAAGTTCCCAGGGGCTAGCTTATAAAAACAGAAAATGCTTCGGTAGCGACTACGCCAGCCCAGAGGGAAAGCGCATTTGGCAGAAGGCGTTTTCAGAAAACGCTTCGCTTAGAAAGGACAGAGAGGCTGACGGCGGGTCCCGCCCGTCAGGTTTGAATATTCAAACGGGGCGGCAGATTTCGCTCGTGCCCGAGAGCCGCGGTGGTCGCCGACGGCGATCCACGGTGAGGCAGCGGGATCGGAGGGTACCTCCGTGTTCAGGGCGCCATTCCGCGTCGGTTGGTGGTGGTGGTGGTCGCCGGCGAGTACCATGTCGACGGCGAGCCTTGCTCCGGCGGACGGCGGTTCGGGTGGTCGAGGGCCTCGTTGGAGAGACCTGCGGAGATCAAATTGAGGAGGGAGTTAGACTTCTGGTAGCTAGAGGAGGCTATAGATGAGATTTGGGCGCCGGGGACGGCCGCACCGGAGCGAATCGAGCTGGTGGCCGAGGCGGATCGGGGCGGCCGGAGTCGGGGGAGGAGACCTCCTCGAGGTCCCCCTGTTGGCCTGGCGGGGTGCTGGAGAGGTGCAGTGATGGTGCGTGCTCGAGGGCGAGCTCGGGGCCCCTTTTTATAGGCGGTCCGAGGCGGTGGCCGAGAACGGGGTTCTCCGGCGAAGTTTACGGCGGCGCAGGGCATTGGTCGGGGAGGTTTAGGGGTCGAGCGCCGTCGTGGGGGTTCACTGGGTCCGTTTAGGTGCTAAACTAGCCAAGATTTGGGTGTTTTGGGCGAGCTCGACGGAACGGGGCAGCGCGGGCCCGTCGGCGGCAGGGAGCACGTTCCGTGCTTGCCGGGCCACGGCGACGGTGCCACGGGCGTGCGCTGGCTTGGCGGGGACACGCGGAGAGCCAGGGGACGATGGGCTGCGCCGGTTGGCGTGGCGAGCGGGCTCGGGCCCTCGCTGGCCGCAACGGGAGGCGCAGCCACCGCAGAAGCTTCCAACGCCGGCGAGGCTCGTCGCCACCGACGCCAGGAATCGGCCAAGTGTGTGTGCGGGGTGCTGGCCAAGGGGAAGAGGCTGCGTGCAACGCGCTAGGGCGCACTGTGGCTGCGTGATCCGAAGTCTGACGAAGGAAAAACGACACTGAATTCTGAATTTAACTGAAGATGAACAAAACAGTGTATGCAAGGTGTTCGACAGAATGATCTAGGCATCTAGGGATTTTTCCTTGAGCTGAAACTTGGTGGGGTGGCCTCTCATTGCACCAGGAGGCTGCCTGAATTTTGGTATAATTTTTGGAGAAGTGTAGATATGAATTTCATAAAATTTGTCAAATCTGGTCCAAACTTGCAGTGAGTGAAATTTGAAATTTTTGAAAAGAAGAAGAGTGGATCAAGATGGTTCTAGGTTGTGGATACTAAAGACAATCCAGGGGAGTTGGTTTGAGGTGAAAACTCAAAGGCAATGAGGTACTTGCTTTGAAAATCACTTAAGCTCAAAATAATTGGCAGAAATGATTTGGGAGATAAAATAATTGAAATAAAATCCAAAACTTGTTTGGACTTGTTGAGATAGAGAAATTAGATTGTTCAAAGGTGGAGGGAGGGATTTTGAGAAGATTTACTATAGGAGACATGGTAAAACCATGGGTGGTTTTCAAGATAAGAAAAAAACCTCAAAATCCATAGAGTTCTTTTTATAAGAAAAAGAATAATTTCCAAAAATACATTTTGAGAAGGGAACCATCAGAGAAAGAGTTTTAAATGATCAAACACCATAGTTTGAAGAAGATACAAAAATAAAATCTTTGCCAAAGAAGTTTTTAAGAGGAAGGTTTTCTGGAAAAATTTTAAAAGGCCTCTTTTTTTTCAAAACCAACAAAGTTTTTGCTGAAAACCGAATAAAAATTTTGAAGTGTCACACGATGATGATCACGACGGTGCTTCGGAGATGGAGATCACAAGCACAAGATGATGATGGCCATATCATATCACTTATATTGATTGCATGTGATGTTTATCTTTTATGCATCTTATCTTGCTTTGATTGACGGTAGCATTATAAGATGATCTCTCACTAATTATCAAGAAGTGTTCTCCCTGAGTATGCACCATTGCGAAAGTTCTTCGTGCTGAGACACAACGTGATGATCAGGTGTGATAGGTTCTACGTTCAAATACAACGGGTGCAGAACAGTTGCACACGCGGAATACTCAGGTTATACTTGACGAGCCAAGCATATACAGATATGGCCTCGGAACACGGAGACCAAAAGGTCGAGCGTGAATCATATATTAGATATGATCAACATAGTGATGTTCACCAATGAAACTACTCCATCTCACGTGATGATCGGACATGGTTTAGTTGATTTGGATCACGTGATCACTTAGAGGATTAGAGGGATGTCTATCTAAGTGGGAGTTCTTAAGTAATATGATTAAATTGAACTTAAATTTATCATGAACTTAGTCCTGGTAGTATTTTGCAAATTATGTTGTAGATCAATAGCTCGCGTTGTTGCTTCCCTGTGTTTATTTTGATATGTTCCTAGAGAAAATTGTGTTGAAAGATGTAAGTAGCAACGATGCGGATTGGATCCGTAATCTGAGGTTTATCCTCATTGCTGAACAAAAGAATTATGTCCTTAATGCACCGCTAGGTGACAGACCTATTGCAGGAGCAGATGCAGACGTTATGAACGTTTGGCTAGCTCAATATGATGACTACTTGATAGTTTAGTGCACCATGCTTAATGGCTTAGAATCGGGACTTCAAAGATGTTTTGAACGTCATGGAGCATATGAGATGTTCCAGGAGTTGAAGTTAATATTTCAAGCAAATACCTGAGTTGAGAGATATGAAGTCTCCAACAAGTTCTATAGCTAAAAGATGGAGGAGAATCGCTCAACTAGTGAGCATGTGCCCAAATTGTCTGAGTACTACAATCGCTTGAATCAAGTGGGAGTTAATCTTCTAGATAAGATAGTGATTGACAGAATTCTCTAGTCACCATCACCAAGTTAGTAGAACTTCGTGATGAACTATAATATGCAAGGGATGACAAAAATAATTCCCAAGCTCTTCGTGATGCTGAAATCGACGAAGGTAGAAATCAAGAAAAACATCAAGTGTTGATGGTTAACAAGACCACTAGTTTCAAGAAAATGGCAAAGGGAAGAAGGGGAACTTCAAGAAGAACGGCAAGCAAGTTGCTGCTCAAGTGAAGAAGCCCAAGTCTGGTCCTAAGCCTGAGACTAAGTGCTTCTACTTCAAAGGGACTGGTCACTAGAAGCGGAACTACCCCAAGTGATTGGCGGATAAGAAGGATGGCAAAGTGAACATAAGTATATTTGATATACAACTTATTGATGTGTACTTTACTAGTGTTTATAGAAACCCCTCAGTATTTGATACTAGTTCAGTTGCTAAGATTAGTAACTCGAAACGGGAGTTGCAGAATAAACAGAGACTAGTTAAGGGTGAAGTGACGATGTGTGTTGGAAGTGGTTCCAAGATTGATATGATCATCATCGCACACTCCCTATAATTTCGGGATTAGTGTTGAACCTAAATAAGTGTTATTTGGTGTTTGCGTTCAGCATGAATATGATTTGATCATGTTTATTGTAATACGGTTATTCATTTAAGTAAGAGAATAAGTTGTTGTTCTGTTTACATGAATAAAACCTTATATGGTTACACACCCAATGAAAATAGTTCATTGGATCTCGATCGTAGTGATACACATAATCATAATATTGAAACCAAAAGATGCAAAGTTAATAATGATAGTGCAACTTATTTGTGGCACCGCCGTTTAGGTCATATTGGTGTAAAGCGCATGAAGATACTCCATGCTGATGGGCTTTTGGAATCACTTGATTATGAATCAGTTGATGCTTGTGAACCATGCCTCATGGGCAAGATGACTAAGACTCCGTTCTTCGGAACAATGGAGCGAGCAACAGATTTGTTGGAGATCATACATACTGATGTATGTGGTCCGATGAATATTGAGGCTCGCGACAGGTATCATTATTTTCTGATCTTCACAGATGATTTGAGCAGATATGAGTATATCTACTTGATGAAACATAAGTCTGAAACATTTGAAAAGTTCAAATAATTTCATAGTGAAGTGAAAAATCATCGTAACAAGAAAATAAAGTTTCTACGATCTGATCGTAGAGAAGAGTATTTGAGTTACGAGTTTGGCTTTCAGTTAAAAACAATGTGAAATAGTTTCACTACTCACGCCACCTGGAACACCACAATGTAATGGTGTGTCCGAACGTCATAACCGTACTTTATTAGATATGGTGCGATCTATGATGTCTCTTACCAATCTACCACTATCGTTTTGGGGTTATGCATTAGAGACAGCTGCATTCACGTTAAATAGGGCACCATCTAAATCCGTTGAGACGACACCGTATGAACTATGGTTTGGCAAGAAACCTAAGCTGTTGTTTCTTAAAGTTTGAGGTTGCAATGCTTATGTGAAAAAGTTTCAACCTGATAAGCTCAAACCCAAATCGGAGAAATGTGTCTTCATAGGATATCCAAAGGAAACTATTGGATACACCTTCTATCACAGATCCGAAGGCAAGACTTTTGTTGCTAAATTCGGAAACTTTCTAGAGAAGGAGTTTCTCTCGAAAGAAGTGAGTGGGAGGAAAGTAGAAAACTTGATAAGGTAATTGTACCTTCTCCCTTATTGGAAAGTAGTTCATCGCAGAAATCTGTTCTTGTGACTACTACACCAATTAGTGAGGAAGATAATGATGATGATCATGTAACTTCAGATCAAGTTACTACCGAATCTCGTAGGTAAACCAGAGTAAGATCCACACCAGAGTGGTACGGTAATCCTGTTCTGGAAGTCATGTTACTAGACCATGACGAACTTGCGAACTATGAAGAAGCGATGGTGAGCCCAGATTCTGCAAAATGGCTTGAGGCCATGAAATCTGAGATGGGATCCATGTATGAGAACAATGTATGGACTTTGGTTGACTTGCCCGATGATCAGCAAGCAATTGAGAATAAATGGATCTTCAAGAGGAAGACGGACGCTGATAGTAGTGTTACTATCTACAAAGCTAGAATTGTCGCAAAAGGTTTTCGACAAGTTCAAGGTGTTGACTACGATGAGAGTTTCTCACTCGTATCTATGCTATGTCTGTCCGAATCATGTTAGCAATTGCCGCATTTTATGAAAACTGGCAAATGGATAAACAAAACTGCATTCCTTAATAGATTTATTAAAGAAGAGTTGTATATGATACAACCAGAAGGTTTTGTCAAACCTAAAGGTGCTAACAAAATATGCAAGCTCCAGCGATCCATCTATGGACTGGTGCAAGCATCTCGGAGTTGGAATATACGCTTTGATAAGTTGATCAAAGCATATAGTTTTATACAGATTGCGATGAAGCCTGTATTTACAAGAAAGTGAGTGGGAGCACTACAACATTTCTGATAAGTATATGTGAATGACATATTGTTGATCGGAAATAATGTAGAATTATTCTGCAAAGCATAAAGGAGTGTTTGAAAGGAATTTTTTAAAGAAAGACCTCGGTAAAGCTACTTACATATTGAGCATCAAGATCTATAGAGATAGATCAAGACGCTTGATAAGTTTTTTCAATGAGTACATACCTTGAAAAGATTTTGAAGTAGTTCAAAATGGAGCAGTCAAAGAAAGAGTTCTTGCCTGTGTTGCAAGGTGTGAAATTGAGTAAGACTCAAAGCCCGACCACGGAAGAAGATAGAAAGAGAATGAATGTCATTCCCTATGCCTTGGTCATAGGTTCTATAAAGTATGCCATGCTGTGTACCAGATCTATTGTATACCCTACCACTGAGTTTGGCAGGGGAGTACAATAGTGATCTAGGAGTAGATCACTGGACAACGGTCAAAATTATCCTTAGTGGAATAAGGATATGTTTCTCGATTATGGAAGTGAAAAAAAGGCTCGTCGTAAAGGGTTACGCCGATGCAAGTTTTGACACTAATCTAGATAAATCTAAATCTCAATCTGGATACATATTGAAAGTGGGAGCAATTAGCTAGAGTAGCTCTGTGCAGAGCATTGTTGACATGGAAATTTGCAAAATACATATGGATCTGAATGTGGCAGACCCGTTGACTAAACTTCTCTCACAAGCAAAACATGATCACACCTTAGTACTCTTTGGGTGTTAATCACATAGCGATGTGAACTAGATTACTGACTCTACTAAACCCTTTGGGTGTTGATCACATATCGATGTGAACTATGGGTGTTAATCACATGGTGATGTGAACTAGATTATTGACTCTAGTGCAAGTGGGAGACTGAAGGAAATATGCCCTAGAGGCAATAATAAAGTTATTATTTATTTCCTTATATCATGATAAATGTTTATTATTCATGCTAGAATTGTATTAACCGGAAACATAATACATGTGTGAATACATAGACAAACAAAGTGTCACTAGTATGCCTCTACTAGACTAGCTCGTCAATCAAAGATGGTTATGTTTCCTAACCATGGACAAAGAGTTGTTATTTGATTAACGGGATCACATCATTAAGTGAATGATCTGATTGACATGACCCATTCCATTAGCTTAGCACCGATCGTTTAGTATGTTGCTATTGCTTTCTTCATGACTTATACATGTTCCTATGACTATGAGATTATGCAACTCCCGTTTGCCGGAGGAACACTTTGTGTGCTACCAAACGTCACAACATAAATGGGTGATTATAAAGGTGCTCTACAGGTGTCTCCAAAGGTACATGTTGGGTTGGCGTATTTCGAGATTAGGATTTGTCACTCCGATTGTCGGAGAGGTATCTCTAGGCCCTCTCTGTAATGCACATCACTTAAGCCTTGCAAGCATTGCAACTAATGAGTTAGTTGTGAGATGATGTATTACAGAATGAGTAAAGAGACTTGCTGGTAACGAGATTGAACTAGGTATTTGGAATACCGACGATTGAATCTCGGGCAAGTAACGTACCGATGACAAAGGGAACAACGTATGTTGTTATGCGGTCTAACCGATAAAGATCTTCATAGAATATGTAGGAGCCAATATGAGCATCCAGGTTCCGCTATTGGTTATTGACCGGAGACATGTCTCTGTCATGTCTACATTGTTCTCGAACCCGTAGGGTCCGCACGCTTAAGGTTACGATGAGAGTTATTATGAGTTTATGAATTTTGATATACCGAAGTTTGTTCGGAGTCCCGGATGTGATCACGGACATGACGAGGAGTCTCGAAATGGTCGAGACATAAAGATTGATATATTGGAAGCCTATGTTTGGATACCGGAAGTGTTTCGGGTGAAATCGGGATTTTACCGGAGTACCGGGAGGTTACCGGAACCCCCCGGGAGCTAAATGGGCCATGATGGGCCTTAGTGGAAAAGAGAAGAGGCAGCCCTACATGGGCCGCGCGCCCCTCCCCTCCCTTGGTCCTAATAGGACAAGGAGAGGGGGCCGGCCTCTCTCTCTCTCTTTTCCCCCCTCCGCGAATCCTATTCCAACTAGGATTGGGGGGGGGGGAATCCTACTCCCAGAGGGAGTAGGACTCTCCTGGCGCGCCCTCCTTGGCCGGCCGCCTCCCCCCTTTTGGTCCTTTATATACTGAGGCAGAGGCACCCTAGAGACACACAAGTTGATCCACGTGATCTATTCCTTAACCGTGTGCGGCGCCCCCAGCCACCATAGTCCTCGATAATATTGTAGCGGTGCTTATGCGAAGCCCTGCAGCAGTAGTACATCAAGATCGTCACCACGCCGTCGTGCTGACGGAACTCTTCCCCGACACTTTGCTGGATCGGAGTCCGAAGATCATCATCGAGCTGAACGTGTGCTAGAACTCGGTCGGAGGTGCCGTAGTTTCGGTGCTTGATCGGTCGGATCGTGAAGACGTACGACTACATCAACCAAACGCTTCCGTTGTCGATCTACTAGGTATGTAGATCATACTCCCCCTCTCGTTGCTATGCATCACCATGATCTTGCGTGTGCGTAGGAAATTTTTTGAAATTACTACGAAACCCTTCACGTGCCTCAAACCGGGACTAAAGATTAGACCTTTAGTCCTGGTTTGAGGCACGAACCGGGACTAATGGGGTTGAGACCTTTAGTCCCGGTTCGTGCCACGAACCGGTACTAAAGGTCCCATTTTCAAACTCTACCCCCCCCTGTGGATCGCCTTTTCAGTTTAAAAAAAATAAAAGAAAATGATGGAAATGGTAAAAAAATAAAACAAAATAAGTTTCCCATGTGATATGTGGTCTAGTTGTTGGGAAAATTTGCAAATGTGAATTTTGACTTTATTTGCAAAATCTCTCTGAAATTTGTAAAAATGGGCATAACTTTTGCATACTAACTCGGATGAAAAAGTTTTTCATATGAAAAATCATCTACTCAAAAAGTTACATCCGAATTTAACGGGCGTCTCCCCGTTAAGCATTTTCAAAATCCTCAAAAACCTAATAGAAAAAAGTTACGGGGCTTTTAAGATCTAGAGTGAAAAAAATCGAAAAAAATTCAAACAGTGGGCAAACAGTGGTCAAACAATGGTCAAACTAATTATTCTAGAATATTAGTGTTACTAAATAATTATTTCAGTTATTTCAATTTTGGTCAAATCTTGTCAAACTGTGGTTAAACTGTGGTCAAACAATGGTCAAACTAATTATTCAAGAAATATTAGTGTTACTAAATAATTATTGTTTTTTTAAACAATAGTTTCAAAATAAACCTATGAAATGTGTCACTTCATGCTCAAGCAAAATTCCTGAAGGTTAATAGGATTGACATCTTGTTATTGTCACGAAAACAACAAGTGCAGACTTGGAGCGAGGGAGAATAGAACTCGGAAGTTAAGCGTGCTCAGGCTGGGGGAGTGGGAGGATGGGTGACTGTTCGGGAAGTTAGACCATTTGGAATGATGAGGGGTGATTAGAGGATAACTTGAGAAGTGATGAGGGGTGGTGATTACAGACTAGAGGTTAAAATAATTCAGAAATTTTAAAATCAAAAAAAAATTCAAAAAAAATTTTCAAATTTTTTTTTCAAAAAAAGAATCATAAAATTTCCTTTAGTCCAGGTTGGTGTTACCAACTGGGACTAAAGGTGGAGCTCCACGTGGCCGCGCCCTTTAGTCCCGGTTCTGGATTGAACCGGGACTAAAGGGAGAGGCATTAGTACCGACCCCTTAGTCCCGGTTCCAGAACCGGGACTAAAGGCCCTTATGAACCGGGACTGAAGGCCCTTTTTCTACTAGTGTGCGTGGATTGGAGCGTTGCGATGACAGCCCCGGAACCTACGCAAATGGAGATGGCAGCCTCGCGAAGATAGGAATTATCTTGGTCAGCTGTTCCTGTGCGAAATGGAGTCGCATAGACGCTGGTGATCCGCAAACCGCTTCCGCCATCAACCGGTAGAAACCATTTGTTGTACTCATAGGCCAGAATGGTCTTGTACTACACATTATGTACTTTGCTTGGAATTTCTGTATCAAGTTGGTGCCTGTCGGTGTCAAAACCGGCGGATCTCGGGTAGGGGGTCCCGAACTGTGCGTCTAGGCCAGATGGTAACAGGAGACAAGGGACACGATGTTTTTACCCAGGTTCGGGCCCTCTCGATGGAGGTAATACCCTACTCCTGCTTGATTAATATTGATGATATGGGTAGTACAAGAGTAGATCTACCACGAGATCAAGGAGGCTAAACCCTAGAAGCTAGCCTATGGTATGATTGTTGTATATATTGTATGTTCCATCGACTAGCCTGGCCCTGGTTTATATAATGCACTAGAGGCCTAGGATAACAAGAGTCCTAGCCGAATACGCCGGTGGGGAGAAGTCCTTTTCTTGATCGCCAAGTCTTGTGGAATCTTCCTTGTATGCGGCAGCCGTCCGAACTGGCCCATGAGTATACGGCCACGGGGGTTCTCGGCCCAATCTAATAGATCGGGAGACGACGTGGTGAGTACCCCCTAGTCCAGGACACCGTCAGTAGCCCCCTGAACCGGTCTTCAAGTTAGGGACGCTCCTCGATTCTTCTGAACTGTTCTTCATCTTCGGTTGCCGGTCTTGGAAACTAGTTCAACAAACCTTCTTTATCTTCGATCTTGAGGATCGCCGAAATGCATTCGACGAGTTTACACGTCGGGTATCCGAGGAGCCCCTTTAAGTTTCCGGCCTTTATCAATGCCTTGTTTATTTTTATGCCACACCTCGGGTTTGAAGTTGTTCCCGGGAGGCAGTGTCCTCTTGCGTCCGAGCTCTAACGCCAGACTGCATTCGAGGTATCTTTTTCGGCCGAGCACCAAGGCCGGACCGCTTCCGAGCTCCAACGCTAGAATGTATCCGAGCTCCAACGCCGGACTGTATCCGAGCTCCAACGCCGGACTATATCCGAGCTCCAACGCCGGACTGTGTCCCAGCTCCAACGCCGGACTATATCCGAGGTGTCATATCACCTTGGTTCAAAAAAGTTGAAGGAGTTTAGCCGAGCTTAATGCCGGAAATGCCCTCTATGGAGCCAGCCACTAGCGCCCGAGCTTTATGCCGGACTGCTTCCGAGGTGGCGCACCACCCCGACTATGGGCCGATTTTTTGTCAAGATTTTTTATTGGTGCAATTTATTCTCTGCCGAGATATATAGCCAGTAGCCCTCAAGGTGTGTATCGGTCTAAAACCCGAGATGCACATGAAGGATGACATAAGACCGATGATCCCAGTAGCCGCTGAGACTCAGGTCGATTTGCAAAATCGGCCTGAGGATCAAGTCCTAGCTCGGCAGAATACTTTGGGACACTAAAAGCGGCGTGCTCAGTCCTAGAGACTCAGGTTGGGTGCGGCCGACCAACCTGAGGATCAAAATCTCCTCGGAAACTATATTGCACATAAAATTTTCTGCATTGGACAAGCAATGTAGTAGCCCCCGAGACACTGGTCGGGTGGCAACACCAGATCAGGGGATCGATGTGCCCCTTTAATATTTGTAAATAATAAGCACGAAGCCCAGTAGCCCCCGAGCCTTAATGCGGGCACGGGTGGCCGAATTAAGGATCAATATCCATAGTAAAATCACAAATTATGTGTAATGACTCTATGTATCCAAGTACTTTACATCATTAATGCTCAGATCCGCATTGTACAAAACTTTGTTGACCGACCATCAGCTTCCACCTCCTCGGCCAGTAGCTGAGGAGTGTTTGTCCTACTTTATAAAGCCTTTATGAGGGCAAATATTTACAACAAACAAGGCAATCTGGCCATACGGTTTTATAAACAAAGGTACGCAGAGAGATATGTTATATTACTGTTTAATAGAAGAAATGTCTTCCAAAGAAAATAGTCCCGCTATCGGTTCCTCTCTTTGGGTTGTCATGCTAAGCATGATCATTAATCCTCAGCTCTAATGTAAGAGTAAAATATCGAGGATTTAGTTTAGGAGGCCAGTTAATAGCCCCCGGTAGTGTTCAACGACAGTCGAGGTCAAGCCGTGAACACTTCGGCCAATGTTATGAACGGCCCGTCATAGTCGTCGGATTGCTGACCAGTTTACGCTTATTGTGACAGTCAGTTTTCGTCTTTCTCCACTAAGGTGCTTGACCATGCGATCTGGAAGCACAATCACAGTGGTTCTCCCTTTGCGCACCTAGCCGAACAAAGCGGAACGTAGGAGGAAAGCACAGGAGCCGGGCAACCCAACTATTGACCGAAGACACAATTCGAAACCAATGCATATATAGCAATATCCAAGAATTTTTTTGCCGAATCCCTAAAGGTGTCCGGCGTTGCACTGCGAGACTAATGCTGGAAAAGCACAAATAGTTTAAAAGTGCCAAAAAGCTTGGAAAACCAAGAAACGTCAGTAAAAACATGACGTCCGAACAATATCAAGTGTTCGGTGCCAATCTGAAAGTTGGTCTTAGAAAAAAGAAGTGCTTCTGTCGTGGTTTGACATGATACATCCTATCTCAAGACTTCGAGCGGGTCAGCCTACGGCTTCAACCTCCTATCCCGAGGGCGGAGTACTTCTCATTAGGCCAGTTTAACAAACTAAACTCTAGCGGCTTTGAGAGAGAAATTAGGCTCCCCGGCTAGTGACCGCACACTCGCGTCAAAAAAAGGAGTGATAAATAATAATAATAAAACTTTGCAACGACTAAGAAGAAGAACACTTATTATAAAATGGCTCAAATAAACTTAAGAGCCCCCAAGTGACTTGAGTAAAAGAATGATTCCATGTACCGAAGTACTTATATCATATCTATGTTCAACCGAACTTTAAACGCGTCTTAACCGACCATCGGCTTCTCCCTCTTCGGTCAAGGACCGAAAAGTGTTATGTACTCCATCTGTCGAGAATATAGACGGTGTTTCCAATAACCAGGCAATCAGGCCATCAGGCTGTAACAGACAAAGCGCGCTCAGGGAACTTATGCTATATTACTGCAAAGTGTAAGAAGCATCTTCGAAGAAAATAGTACCCCCACCGATACCTTTCTTCGGCGCCCATTGTTATTATGAGACTTGTGCAATAGATTTTTTGTACTCATGAGTTCCGTTGTGTGCCGACCATCATTGAATAACTATAAGAGCGCTAGCTTTCGGCTTCACCCAGTCTGAGGTCCGACTCGGGTGACCCGATCGTGACAATCGCAGAGGTGCTCCCTTTACTCCCTAGCCAAACAATCGGGAACGTAGGGGTAAACACAGGAGCGAGGCAACCCAGCTTGCAAATCGCTTAGGTCAATGTGGTGCATATTGTGGCATAATACACGAACAAGGAACGAAGCCGTACAAGTATATAATCATATGCAAGTGGAAAAGCTTCATGAAGGAAGCCCCCGAATGAATTGGGTATTTGAATTTATGCGTCACAAACAAAGTTTGGACAAGAAAGTTTTTTACAAGAAACTTTTTTCCAAAAAAGTATAATGCTTGGTCGAACAGGACACAAGTTAGAAATTAAAGCTTTGAGCATGAATGCGACCTAGCTGGTTAATGTGTTTGGTATAGATGACGCGATCCGAGCTTGATGCGGGGCAAGGTTCCATCCCCCAAGCTGGTCCCGAGGTGGCGGAGCGGAGAGCTCAACATGCCGAAGTGGTGACATAGCACGGTCAATGCAAACCAGCAGAGTGACGCCGAAGTCCCCGGATCATTTTCCTCTGCACAAAAAATAGTGCAAACCGAAGATAATAGTAACAATGATAATTAAAAAAAATCGTTGCATAATAAATAATTTATGCAAAGTGAGTAATAAAAGAAATATGGCCTGGCGCCGAAGTCAATGACGATGCAGGGCATCTGCGTGATGCGGTAAAGGCGTGGCAAAGCCTGAATTCGCAGGTTGGTCCGAGCTCCGAGTGCGGCGTTCGCCGGACTATGTACGGAAACTGATCGAACCACCACGCGACCGTCGTTAATGCGGCCACCATTTGATAGACCTGTGTACATATGATGGACGAACCAGAGCAATAATTCCTTGGGAAAAAATGAACCCAAACAAGCAAAAAATATTGGGGTTTATAGCACCTGGTTTATTTGTTGTAGCCATCCGAAGGAAGGTGATTCCCAAAATTGGGACTCGATCCGCACACCCATTGCCTGATGGCCGATAAAACGACGACATGGCAATGCTGGCGAAGGTTGGCTCGCCGAGGCAAAGCCCTCGGCCCAGCTAACGTGATGGAGCTGGTCGGCTAGTGACGCCGAAGTGTCTGGAGTAGGTTGATGAAGAGATGGCGAAGCCCCTGGTCCAGCCGAGATGTCGAAGCCTCGATGTCAGCCGATGAGTCGAAGTAGGTCGGCGTGATGGACACCAGCTTGAAGAAGCAATAGTGCGGCCCTATCAATGCAGGTCGTGACGTGGTCGATGCCGGCTTGATGAAGCGACCGTGCGGCGATGCCGGTATGCCCGCTCCGTGTAATCCGTGGGGCGGCGATGTTGGTGATGATTTATCCTTCGCGATGACGGACTCTTGTTCGGCTTGCCGAGATGATGATCCGAAGAAGTTGAGCTCGGCTCAACAAAGTGACGCCGTGTCTAGCGCAGGTCGGCAACCGTGGAGTAATATTGCAGGACTGATTTGACACCAGCATGATGTTGAAGATCTTAAAGTTAGTGGGATGTGTTCGAGAACAAAACACAATACCCCATACAAAACTTCCGTCAAAAGGGGTGTCCGAAATCCCGTTCATAAAAAAGATGAACTCGGGTCGGATTCGTTTTTCACGCAGAAAACAGATCCGAAAAGTGATGCACTAATCGGAAGGTTCCCGGAGTTTGGACGGTCGGATCAAGCTGAAATTTTGAGAGGTGGTAGACATAGGAATTCCGCAGCCGATCAACGGTTGGATCTTCCAAAGGACATCCGAGCTAGAAGCTGGGCACCACGCCCTAAACTCATCCAAATTCCCGTCCAGATTTGACAGGGCTCCGGTATATCGTGGATTGCCAGAGATTCCTCCATCGGAAATCGACGAAATTTTCCAGGGTTGTTATAGACTCAATTCCGCACAATTCCATCAAAGCGATCATCAAAGCGATACTCAAGGGGGTGGTGGCGGCAGATACGAGTTTGTTGTCCAGAAAAACAGCACGGTCGCTTGAGGGCAATGTTGACGTTGAGCCCCCGAGCTCCATGGATGATTCCTCCGTGATCTTGATAGAGATCGGAGTTGATGTTTGATGAAGGCCCTCGTCCGAACATAGTGATCCGAACATGGGGCACAATTCTTGGTCAAACCAAGGTGACCAGTCGAGCTGGTGACGAAGATGCCGAAGTCGCAGTTGATCTGCATGCGAGCCATCGATCCTTTTGTCGATCACACAACGGAACTCTCAATGAAAGCCCCAATGTCGATGTCAAAACCGGCGGATCTTGGGTAGGGGGTCCCGAACTGTGCGTCTAGGCCGGATGGTAACAAGAGAGAAGGGACACGTTGTTTTTACCCATGTTTGGGCCCTCTCGATGGGGGTAATACCCTACTCATACTTGATTAATATTGACGATATGGGTAGTACAAGAGTATATCTACCACGAGATCAATGAGGCTAAACCCTAGAAGCTAGCCTATGGTATGATTATTGTATATATTGTATGTTCCATCGACTAGACTGGCCCTAGTTTATATAATGCACCAGAGGCCTAGGATAACAAGAGTCCTAGCCGAATACACCAGTGGGGAGAAGTCCTTGTCTTGATCGCCAAGTCTTGTGGAATCTTCCTTGTATGCGGCAGCCGTCTGAACTAGCCCATGAGTATACGACCACGGGGGTCCTCGGCCCAATCTAATAGATCGGGAGACGACGTGGTGAGTACCCCCTAGTCCAGGACACTGTCAGTGCCTCATCAGCTAACAGTAATCCTGGGGCTGGTGAGCACAAGGACCATTTTCTGGGAAATTAATATCCCGAAAAACCGGTCCTGACAAACTTGATATTAGAGCCAGGCTGACCATTGGCTAATCCTATCTTAGCCAGGTCGAAAAACCTAGGTTAACCAACCCACCAGACCTTAACCTAACCCCGGCCAAGCTTCTCGTCTAAGATAGCCACACAGTGACCCGACACCTTTTGGCAGTCGGTACCCAACCTATCAGCCTAGCCTGTCGATCACGCGCCAGTGACCGGCCCCTAAATAGTCTTTTTCGCAAGCGTGCGAAGGAAGACTCTGTCCCCTTTTTCTATAAAAAGGGCACGCTAGCCTCAACCCAGCACAGCACAGCCTCTACCCCAAACCGAGCTAGAATGCCTGGCCCCATTATTCACAATGAGACCACAACAACCAACCTTGGAGGTTTTGTGACCGTGCCAGCAAACCTCACCCGCCGTGCCTTTACATTAGAAGAGCCTGCCGAATATGTTGTGTACCAGGGGTCCATGAGCGGTGAAAGCCGTCAATTCTGGGCCACTGTGCACGTTTATGGTAGGGGTCTATCGCCAAAGCGCCCCTACAGTTTCACCGGAAGGACAACTTCCTTTGAGCCACAAGCCATCCAACTAGCTGCCCGAAAGGCTATAGTTCAACTCCGGCACTTGTCGCTCAGAGTTAACTGTCGCTCGTTCTACTACTACCCTAGCCGTAATGGGTATGGTAGACCACCCCAACTTGCCAATGGAGATCACGAGACGAATCCTGCATTATTGCATCTGGTGCGCTATGTAAGCGCACTAGAGGAACTGTTCGATCAAATCACCCTTGACCTGATCGCAGCTCGAGGAGAGCTGGTTCACCGAACCCCGGCAAGAAGGGAAGGTGAGCTCGACGCCGACAACCCAGTCGTGCTGTTCGGACAACCGATCGAGTCCCTGAGGTCTACCCCAGCCATCGACCAAGGTGCTTTGATGACCCCAGAATTGCTTCGTCGACTTTTGGGAACACGCTCCAACGGGATTGTGGCCAACAATCCCCGCGATGGTCATCATCACTACCCCGACCCTGCAGTTCCTCAACCCTTGCAGCTAAGTCCGACGGTGAAACCCGTGGAGAAGCCTCGGCGTCCACAAGGCACGCCCGCTTAGATATAAATGAAGTAGACTAAGTCACTCGAGTAGTACCGAGTCTTAGTATGCCCACACCCTGTAATTGTGTGATCTTGTATCGCCGTAAATTAATGTACCCTGCTTGTGTGCCTTTGTTTTAAATGGTAGCCATGCATAAGTATGTTGTCATACAGTTGCATTTTTTATTCCAAGCGTAGCTACCAAAAACCACCCCGATGACGCCCACAGTGATATGTCACTTCTGTGAGATGCGTGTATCTATGGCTTGGACCCCGACCCCCATGAGATCAGAACCGACAAACTAGTGCCCCTCACCGCGGTAAATGACCCAGCCCAGTTGCTATATAAAGGCCACCTCGTGACCTTGCCAAGTACCCCACACCTTGTGCACAACTCTCAGAGCTATTCCTTCTACATGCCGAGCCCTAGTATTTATCTGAGAACCCCAGACGCAACCCTAGGCAGTTTTGTTAAAATATTGTGGGACTTTACCTGCAGTACCATGAGTGCTACCCGTCCACCCCAGTACGAGTTGATCAAATCGAGGATCACCCCTTCCATCTCGAAATATTGGGCAGTAGTACACATCCCTTCCGCAAACCCTAACCAAGACCCAACGGAAGTCTCTTTCGTGGGGAAATCTATGCCGACTCCGCATATGGCCATAGAAGCTGCTGCATACGAAGCGCTTGCTCGCCTTCAATTCACGGTACCCTATGCCAGTGATCGAGGGTATTATTACTTCCCAAGTCGTGCAGCACCCTGAGAAGTTACATCTTTTCCCGGGGGACGAATTGAGAGAGACCCAGTACTGGCCAACTTTGCCCAGTATGTCATCGCTCAAGAGCGTCTGACCCGGCGAGTAATGGGTTATCTCCAGAGCCTCGCTGATCTAAATCCTCAGATCCCCATCGGCAGACCACTGAGGCCCGACCAGGAGAGAAGTATTCATCGACTAGTCAATCCGCTTCCCCCGATAGAAGAGGAGTGTGTCCCAGTACCAGAGACGTTTTCTCGGGACCCCGTCCAGTTGCCGTTTCCATTCTAGACGTCACCGCTATGTTTATTGTTCCAGTAATTATTTATGTGTTGTAACTTATGCGTGGTACCCTGAGTTTGTGCGACGAATAAGTTGTTCTGTTTCAATTAATATGAGTGGTTTTAATTCTATTAATTTTTATTTAACTATTTTCACTCGCGAAGAATCCCATAGTGAGATTTCTTTTCCCAAAGTTGCTGAAGCATATATCTCCTCATGACAAAGATTTTATTCACGTAGCACCATGGCAGCAGACTCACAACCACAACCACTCGAACACATGCACTGATTGCAAACCATGTAACCATGTTGCATCTAATTGAACACCTCCCTAACAAAACCACATTCTCTGAAGGAGAGACTAGTGGATAATCATCCGGGTACAAGGTACCTCCAACACACCGACAACAGTTAGCACCCGACACCACACCTAATCCTCGTGATCACCGCCACCGCGGAGAGCCAACACTCGAGCGGCAGCATCACGACGATCATCAAGGATCATCGCGCACAGGAGCACGGAGAGCCCAAGCAATGCCGCCAGCCCTCCGCACACCAGGATCACGTACCCGCCATTAGAGCCTCACCTCGAGCTTCTGTAAACGGAAATGGAGGAGAGGGGAGTAGAAGGAGAAGCGAGGCCAGGTGTGAGGAAGAAGAAAGGAGCACCTCGGCCGTTTTATAGCTCGAGATCGGTGTACGGTGGGCGAAGTCCACCAACGCCGCTCGCCGCTCGATCGCCGGTGTTTGAAGGCGAATCCGCGAGCAGTGCCGATAGCACGCTGGCCCGCGAGGTGAGTGCATGCTGCACCAGCAGCTAGCACGCCGTGCACTACCACAGTACGGCCTAGATGCCCTACGCGCTAGACGTCACCGGTGGAGAAAGCGCGGGAAAGCATGCGGGAGAGAGGAAGAAGAGAGAACCAGAGGAAGAAGAAGAGACTGACAGTGGGCCATTGGTCCACCTGTCAGCCAGAGAGAGCACTGTGCTCTCGGGTACGACCAGCGTATTTTAGAAATTTAGAATTTATTCTAAATTTACTGTACCCAACGTAGAAATCCCTCGTTTTCACCTAACTGTGGATTTTTCCACGCAGCGCCAGTGTTCCACACTGTAGTTTTACACCACTTATTGCCCTCTCATTGTAGCTGCATTTAATTGCATAAGTAAAGTGGTTATTTTTGAAAGGGTAAAAGTAATATTTTCAAAACAGCTGTTAGCAAATTCGAGGTCGAGATTTTTCTTAAGGGGGGTAGTGTTGTGACACCCAAAAATTTGGACAGGATTTGTTTAATAAAAATTTTGCCAGGAAATTAAATTTTCATTTTCTGGTTTTTCTTTGATTTCAGAACCATTTTTTTCTTTGATATTGTGGAGTTCTTACCCCAAGTGAAAACTTTCCAAATATATTGTTGAACTTGTTTATCTTCCCAAGACCTTTGCTTTTGATAAGTGGAATTATTTCTGAATTTATTTTTCCCTGAACTTCATTTCTTTGAAAATGAATTTTCTTAACTTTCAGAGCTCAATTTGCACTACAACCATTTGATAAATGCATTTAGAATTTTCACCAAAATTTGGGGATGTCATATGATGTTTTTAAGTCACTTTGTAGAAAGAATATCTTTCATTCATTGGTGATCTTGAGCTCTACACCAAATTTTCAAATCTGGCCCAGTTGGCAATTTTGCACTACAACATATTTAAATATTTCTTTAAGGCTTCCACCAAAATTGTGGGATGTTATTAGTAGTATATAATTCAGCTTTATGCAAAAACCCATTGACGTTCTTTGGAAAATTTGAGTGAATCAACCTCATCTTCATTCTGGCCTAGTTAGGTGTTTTCTACTTCAACCCTATTTATTTTTGCTCTAGTAGCCATGAGCTTTCTCCTGCCTATAGTACACCCTACAAAACTCTTAAGTCCAGGAGGTTGGACTCATTGGAGCATTTTGGTACATGTAATAATGCCATTTATCTTCTGTCCAGAATTGAAGTTTTGCAAAACTTGCACTAACAAGTTTCTAGTTTTGCCAAACTAACTTTACCACCCTCTTTATCATCCAAAGAGACTATGATCTAGAGATTTGGCCACCCCAAGAGTTGCCTAGATGCCAGTGGCATTCTGTCAAACACCTTGAGTGCATGGACAGTTTTGACATGATTTTTGTCTTTGCACTGTGACCTTGAACCTCTGGACAAACTAGCACGTCCACTAAGCTCCTAGATGACTCTAACCTAGACCTGTTGAACCCTAGCCTCACCCAAGACCTCTAGCACACCCTGGCATTGCATTGAGAACCTGGCGTGCGTGCGCTGGGCGCGCCCAGAGCGTGCGTTTTGCACGTGCGTGCGCCCGAGCCGCCGCGTCGTGCCCCTGGCCCTTGCTCGTCTGCAGAGCCACGCCCGCCGTCGTCCACACGTCGGAGCCCACCAAGCCAGCCCCTGGAGCCCTACAGCGCCGCCGTCAGGTCGGCCATGGCGGCTAGTGGCCAGCCACAACAGCCTCTGCCACGGACGGTGCCTCCCGAGCCTCCTCCGTTCGCCAGCTTCCCTCGTGAGCAGGCCGTCCTCATCCACTCGCCCTCCCAACCCCGCTAGCCTCCACCACATCGCCCTGCTGCAAACAGAACGGCGATTCACCGGCGACCTTATCCACGGCCGCGGAACCGACATGGCTGCACTATATAAGGAGTCCCCGAGCTCGTCCAGTCCCTCAAGCAACCTCATACCACCTCTCTAGAGCCTCCCATAGCCAGAGAACAACGGGAGGAGGTCGTCTTCATAACCTTCGACAGGTTCGGCCGCCTCCATGCTCCGGTGAAATCCGGCCAAGACCGAGGCCCCCGAACCCCTCCCGTGCTTCCATCCTCCTCCCCTCGACCGTGCGGAGCCAACCAGCATCTCAGCCTCGATTGGGAACCACTGTAGATCAAAGCCCCAAATCCATCCGACGGCTCCTCCACCGCGGAGCTCGCCGCCGGCGACTCCCTCCGTCCCCGCAGGACAATCGACCACCGGAAGGACCGCCCTGAACCAGCGGGTCCATCCCTGCCCTCGGAGTCCTGCAAGGAGCCACCCATCGCCAGCGTTGATCACCGAAGCCCCGCCTCCGTTCGGCCAGAAGAAAGGGAGGATGGGGGCGACTGGTCAAACCTGACCAGTGGGCCCAAGGGTCCCACTGTCAGTGACCCAGCCCCGCCGGAACGTGGCTTAAGTGGAGGCGTATTCCACTGAATACGTCTTCGCTAATCAGAAAGCGTAAGCCCCCCGAAACGTTTTCTTTTTCTGGTTTTATTTAAAAACAGATTTTTGACTAAACTTTGACCGGCTATAACTTTTTAAATATAAGACCAAATAACTTGATTCTTTTTCTGTTGTTCCTCAAATTTGGTCTAGTTTATTTTCATATTTATTTGAAAATTTTCCAAACACCTTTTTTGTACTGTTTTGAAACTATGTGTTGATTTTGAAATTTTCTTAAATAGGATTTTGAAGAAGGAAGAAACTTTCAAAAGTTTTGGAATGCACACTGCCTCTCCACAACTTGAAGGCAAGCATTCTGGAACCCTGGCATAATATTATTGTGTGTTGTTTAACCCAGTTACAACACCACCTTGTCTCGGAGTTTTCGTTACTTTATGTGATGATGTGACCCTACTCATAAGTGCATATTGATGACCCCGTGCTATGGAAAAATTGATATGTTGATAGTGATTACCCTCGTATGCTTTTCGTCCCTACCGGAAGGAAGCCGAGAAAGTCTCTGTCTTGGGTAGACACGAGCTTATCTCTGGCCTTCGTTGAGACAGTTGTGTCCGGTACGGCATAATGAGGCATGATAAGTGGTGATTGTGTTTGTTGGATGAAACATATTTGTTATGCTAACCGTGCAGGGAATAGTTAAACCTCCTGAGTCGACCATAGATCGAGTCTTGTATCGGTAACCCCCATACTTGTTTCGTGCTACCACTTGTCCCTGCCATAGGTAGGGTACGGTTCAGTAAGTTGTCAACCCCTGTCCTAGCACACACCGTATAGAGAGGCCGTGGTGGAAGATACCGGAGGCATCCGGTAGGCATGCCACCTAGTCCGGGGGCATGGGTGTTTTCGGTTGTAGCCGAAGGGGTAGCTCCTCTAGTTTGCGCGCAGTATAAATTTTGTGATCCCATGCTAGTCGAGGTTGTAGCCTCCCCACTTAGAGTTTTGCTTAACAGGTGTCAAGGGTGATTCCAGACACCGGTGAGTTAGGCTGGTGTGTGCCGACAGGTGTGTTTTCAATCAAAAGACTGTAGACAGAGTTAGTCCCGGTGGACTAAAGAAATCCGTTACTCGTGGGTAAAGACTACACCCTCTGCAGAGAATATATCTATTCGAATAGCCGTGTCCATGGTTAAGGGCTACAGTCTGGGATGGGTCAAGTGTCGGTCTTAGTGTCGGTCTTTGGAGGAGAAACTGCTAAACCAGAACATTGGTTATGACCTGTGACATATGATGATTATGATTATGGACTAACCATTTGTATTATTTGAATTAATGGGTATCCCTGGGACGGTTCTACCTCCTGGATATTCACTGTGATTATTCTTATATAAGCCCTTTATGTGGTGTCGCTCAGACGCCCGACTGTGGCATGCTTGTTGTTTAATTTACCTATAAGCCCTTTATGTGGTGTCGCTCAGACGCCCGACTGCGGCATGCTTGTCATTTAATTTACTTATAAGCCCTTTATGTGGTGTCGCTCAGACGCCCGACTGAGGCATGCTTTATATTACTGTCCTTTCGAGGCGTCGCTTCAGACACCCTATCGGTGCATTCTATTTCTACTCTCTGATTGCATGGTCATATTCGACATGAATAACCTGCTTGCCTGCATCATGATAATTTTTTTTATGATTTGATGTTGTGATCATAGAAAATTTCAGAGCATGTTTATTCATTCGTTATATTATACCTGTGTTCTCAATGTTTGCGAGTACATTCAAAAGTACTCACTGGCTTGTCCCTGGCTATTGTCTTGGCCAGATTTCTTACATGGAGAGGAGCGTTGCGATGACAGCCCCGGAACCTATGCAAATGGAGATGGCAGCCTCGCGAAGATAGGAATTATCCTGGTTAGTTGTTCCTGTGGGAAATGGAGTCCCATAGACGCTGGTGATCCGCAAATCGTTTCCGCCATCAACCGCTAGAAACCATTTGTTGTACTCATAGGCCAGAATGGTCTTGTACTACACATTATGTACTTTGCTTGGAATTTATGTATCAAGTTGGTGCCTCATCAGCTAACAGTAATCCTGGGGCTGGTGAGCACAAGGACCATTTTCTGGGAAATTAATATCCCGAAAAACCGGTCCTGACACATATGCAACATGAAACCAATTATCACACTGTCAACTTAGAGCAAGCACCTGCGATGGTGGAGTACGGGAGATGAACTCATCATGTAGACTTGGGACTTCAACTTCATTAGAAGTAGCAGTTGCAAATCTAGAGAGTGTCTGTTTGCGTCGGTGCGGAGGACCACCAGCATCCCCTAACTTACTCTTTTCCTTCCTATTTTATGATATTGCCTTATGAAGTCAAAACCACAAGAAGATGAATAAAATTAGCTCTGCATAACTGGTTGATGCATGATACAGACGAACACTACTTTGATGTAAGGCAAGCATAGGATAGGAGGATGGAATATATACAAAAAAAGACAGCGTTTCATATTCACACGTACGATAGGAGGATGGAATATGTATGAAAAAACAGTAAGAGGAAGGCATTTCAATAAAATTAGAAGAAATGAAAGCTAGGCACCATATGAACATGCAACCAATATCACTCTATCAGGTAAAAAGTGTCTCATCGTAAGTGCCATTTCAAGAAATTAGAAGCAGTACAAGCTAGAAGACAATGCAAGATGCAACCTACATCACAGTCCCAAGGTAAATGTGTCTTATGGGTAAGTGATCGTTGCAGGTATAAGTTGTAAGCTACGCACATGCAACTCAACATAATCAGAAGCAATACAAACTAGACATCATACGGAAAATGCAACCACGTATAACAGTTCCAAGTAAGAGGAAGCACCTGTGATGGTGGAGTAGGGGAGATGTGCTCATCATGTAGACGTATGTTCTAGAAACAGGAACACGGGTCATATTCACAGGCATTATGTGTAAAGTAAGCAGATGCAATTCAAGTTAGAAGCAATACAAGCTAGACATCATGCGCAACATGCAACCACATATAATAGTGTCAAGTTAGATTAAGCACCTGTGATGGTGGAGTAGGGGAGATGTGCTCATCATCTACACAGCTACATTGACTGTCCAGCCTTGTGTTGTCTTGCGAATCTTGTTGGGAGGATGGCGGAGTAGAATCTATAGAGACCCCCTGTTTGAGTTGCTCCGAAGGACCACCATCATCCATTGCCGGACTAATTTCCTTCAGCTGTAATGATTTTGCATTGTGAAGTCAAACCAATAAGAAAAAGGAATAAAATTCGCTCTTCAGAACTCATTCATGCATGATACTGACGAACACTACTTGGATGAAAGGCAAAAACATGATGCGAGGATGGAATATGTATGAAAAACAGGATGGTGTCACATATTCACACCTATGATGTGGTAACTAAGCAGAAGGCATTTCAACAAATTAGAAGCACTGCAAGCTAGACACCATGTGAAAGATGCAACCAATATCACTCTGCCAAGTTCAAACTATATGGCGTTTCCACAAATTAGAAGCAGTACATGCTAGAAATCATATGCAAGACACAATCAATATCACAGTGGCGACTTAAAGGTGCCTTATCATAAGATATAGTATGTACCAAAAACAGGAAAGCGTGTCATATTCACATGTATCATGTGTAAGCTAAGCAGATGCAGTTTACACTAATTAGGAGCAATATGAGCAAGATACCATATGCAACATGCAACCAGATATCACATTGCTAAGTTAGAGCAAGCACCTTGGATGGTGGAGTAGGGGAGCGGAGACTTAGACCTTGCCATGCACTATCAGTACAAGGAGAATCGGTACAGATGCTCCGTTTATGTTGCTATAGAGGACCACCATCATCGCCTTCCTTACTCTTTTCCTTCCTCTTTCTTGATTTTGCCTTGTCAAGTCAAACCCACAAGAAAAAGGAATAAAATTTTCTCTTCAGAACTCATTGATGCATGATACTGACGAACACTACTTTCATGTAAGGCAGCCGCATGATAGGAGGATGGAATATGTATGAAAAATAGGACGGCGTGACATATTGACATGTATGATGTATAAAGTGTAAACTAAGCACAAGGTGCTTGAACTTGTTAGAATCGATGCAAGCTAGAAACCATATGAAAGATGAAACCAATATCACTCTGCCAAATTAAAAGGGTGCCCTAACAAATGTATTTGACCAAATTAGAAGCAATACATGGCAACAGGCTAGAAATAATATGCAATATGCAACGAATAAAGGTGACTCATCGTAAGTCATTGATATTGGTTTCATGTAAGAACAACGTTAACACATAGATGTAGTGTGTACCAAAAATAGGAAGGCATGTCATATTCACAGGTATAGTGTGTAAACTAAGCAGATGCAATTTACCCTAATTAGAAGCATTACAAGCTAGACATCGTATGCAACATGCAACCACATATCACACTACGAAGTTAGAGCAAGCACCTGTGATGGTGGTGTAGGGGAAGTGCGGTCTTCAGGTACAGAGCTACGTTCAATATCTTCATTTAGGATTGCTGTTTCTTGAGAATCATGTGGAGAGGATGAAATTGCATTCTTTATAAGAGTATTGCGTCTCATATTAACCAACGCGCGTGACTGTCTCATCATAAGCGATAGACGCAGGATACACAAGAACAGTAGTTTGATGTAAGAACATGGTGTGATAGGCAGATGTAGTATGTACCAAAAACAGGAAGGCGTGTCATATTCACATGTATAATGTGTAAGCTAAGGAGATGCAATTTAACAAATTAGGAGCATTGATGAGGGATACACAAGAAAAGTAGTTTGATGTAAGAACATGGTTAATAGAAAGACGTAGTATGTACCAAAAACAGGAAGGCATGTCATATTCACAGGTATAATGTGTTAACTAAGGAGATGCAATTTACCCTAATTAGAAGCATTACAAGGTAGTCACCATATGCAACATGCAACCACATATCACAATGCCAAGTAAGAGCAAGCACCTGCGATGGTGGTGTGGGGGAATTGTGGTGATCAACTAGACATCTACGTTGACTATCTTCATTTAGCCTTGCTGTTTCTTGAGAATCATGTGGGGAGGATGACACTGCACTCTTTAAACGAGTATGACGTCTTATAGTAACCCACCCGAGTGACTGTCTCATCATAAGTGATTGACGAGGGATACAAAAGAGCATTAGTTTGATGTACGAACATGGTTAATAGACATATGTAGTATGTATCAAAAACAGGAAGGCATGTCATTATCAAAGGTATAATGTGTAAAGTAAACAGATGCAATTTAACCAAATTGGAAGCAATAAAAGCTAGACACCATATGCAACATGCAAGCACATTTGACAGCGCGAAGTTAAAGCAAGCACCTGGGATGGTTGTGTGTGGCAATTGAGATCATCAACTGCAGAGCTACGTTTATTGTCTCCAACTACTGACACTGCACCCGATAGAGCGCTGGAACGCTTAGTGCTTATCTTCAAATTACACTGGAGCGACTTCTGTCTTTTCTTTTCTGCATTCATCAACATTGCGTCAGAGTCTGAAATACCCATGCATAAAAAAACAATAGTGTGAGTATGGGTGAAGTGTGTGCACAATTAGTACAGTGTAAAGGTAGCAGATAGCAGGTCGGTGAGAAATAAATGACGGGAGACATATGGTAGCTCTACAACATGCATGGCACACTAAATTACTACAGGATTCTATGAAAATAACAGTCGACTGAAAGCAAATAGGTCAGTCCATTTTTTCTGCACCGTCCGATGTACAAAGAACGGGCAGATCGCCTTCATCTACCTCCAGCCAGTCAGTGTTGACGATCTTCCTCGAAACGCCAGCAACCATCGGCCTAGTATTCCTCCCCTGCTTGTGCCCTCCCCTCGATCTCACCACACCGCCGTGCTTGGCACCGCCCCCCGGCCATCCATTCAAGCCCCGCCGACCTCCAGATCGGGCGCCAGCAGCTCCTGCGCCCCACACCCCTGTGATAGACACCGATGCGCCGCTTCCCTGGGGAACAGGCGGACTAGGTGCTCCGCGCGCCTAAGCGGGTGCTGCTTCTTTTAATTGCGGTTCGACTGACCCTGAATTGAAATCCAGGCGGGCTACTGACCTCTAGCAAAGGTGAAATAATAAAAGAGAGGAAAGCTTGTGCATTTAGTATCACGAAGAAGATGCAGTAAGAAGCGCTCAACTAGTTTCTTTCGTGGGATGAATACGGTGTGAGCGAAGACGTAAGATTTGCACGATTAAGGGAAGAGGGGTACCTCTTTCTCCTAGCAGTGATGTGTCCTCCTTATGTTTTTCCGATGATCTTCTTATTGTTCGCCGGAAACCAGAAGTTGTGGAGGACGGTGCAGTCTTGGATGAACCCATGGCCAAGTTGTTGAGTGTGGTGCGGTGGCCATCTGTCTTCGGCGGGGAAGCAGATCCGAGGTGGCGAACGACAGCATAGTGGGAACAGCTCCGGTGCGGTAGACGGTTGCGACAGTGGAGCCGCAGCAGTGAGGCGCAGGACGGCGTGGTCGGAGTGGTTCTGGTACGGCGCACGTCGGCGTTGGCATCGTGGAGGCAGCTCTGCCTCGGCTTTAGCTGCAAAGTCCTTGAGGGTGTTGCGGTTGCATTGGATGACGACGTTGGGGTACCGGCTCCGGCGTGATGGAGGAGGGCGGCGGTGGATTGGCCGCTATGGGGTGGAGGACGGAGGAGGCTGGGGTTTCGCGGCTGGTGAAGAGGGCGTTTTCGCGCCCATGGAGTATGAATGGGGAAACGGAGGGAGGCGGGGAACTAAGGGGGAACAATGTTTCGGTTTGAGACGCGCTTGTTTGAAATTTGGGGAAAGTTACAAACTTTGCCCCCATCTAAAATTTTGGACATATTGCGGGTTGGGGGTAGGACAGTCATGTCAGGTGTCCCAAATGTGGGTGGGATAGATTTCGGCCGAGCACATGGGTAGGCGCCCACGGCGTATGAGTGCTTCTCTGGCGTCTTGGTGAAGTTACAAACCTACCCCGGTTTAGACCTTTGGACATCGGGCCGATAGGCTACACGGGCCAGAGTCAGGACAGTAATTTCCTACCACCAAAACATTAGTCTCGCACGGTTTCGGTGACCAGAGGCCTATTTGGCACTTCGTTCAATATTTGGGAGCAGAAGCATTAACGTTCTCGGTTCTCTTGAATTGAACTTTCAGGATTTGTCAAACTTCACAAATCTTTACTCTTGAAAATCCTAAAGCTATGATTATTTTGGAATGGAGGGGGTACATTTGAATATACATTGTACATGAGTATATATTAAAAAATATGCAACTTACCTCAGTTCATGCATGGTTCCAGATATAATCTCCTTGGTTGCAAAAGAAAAAGTTAGATATGCGTATGAATATATATATAGCATGTTCGAACTCACAACAAAGATTGATGCCCCCTTCTACATCTGATTTACAAATGCCATTATCTCGGGTTCAAATAGATGAATGCACTTCCTATGAATTCGAATCTTCGAAACCCCCTTTATGTTGAATTCGACATGTATTCTATTTCGTAGCTAGCAATTTGGAATGTATCCATGCAAGTGACAAATGTATAAAGTGCTTCACACTAACAACATGGAGTGCACTAACTAATGTTTATATATGAACTGCAAAAGCATCCATTGCATGTATTTCAAACCGCTCTCACTCTATGGATCGATAATATGAAACAAACACATGCACATGCTAGAATTCAATTGCAGTTGAAGAAAGAGCCTACTCCTGGTACTGTATATTAGTGATAGGGGTGTGTACAAAGTACACGTGAATACCAGGCATTGTGCGTGTGTGTATACTATCGACGAACTAGCCCCCAAGCTTGTATAACATACTAAGGGCCTAGGGTTACAAATCATATATAGTCGGCTTATCACCAGTGGGGATAGAGTCCTCCGCGACTCTGGTAGTTTCGTGTTGTACGCCGAGTCCTCCACATGGGTGTTCGCATAACACGTCTCGGTCCAACCTATATGTGGCGCAGGATGGAACCGACCCATGAATCTTCATGTTGACCCACCACAACTAAAAATGATGTGCCCACCACACCACACACGCAATTGGCCAATAAGAAAATAAGCATATTCAATAGTACAACGGTATCTAGCTCATGATACGTCTCCATATTTTGTTGATGACACTGACGGACTTTGCATTTGATGCGTGCTCCGTATTTTGTTGACGACACTTATGGTCACTGGACTTCAGAATAAGCTCATCACGGTCACCACATACATTTTGTCGTGCTAACCAACATGTGGTTGGATGGTTAGTGGACAGTGGTTTCTCGAGCCCACCAAGGTTAAAATCCTGGTGCTCGCATTTATCTTGTGTTAATTTCAGAATTTTCCGGCGATGTACGTTCAGTGGGAGGAGACGTTCCACTCGACTACGAGGCACCTATGGTGACTTCATAAAATCTCAAGATCATATATTTTGGCCCACTCTCTCGAAGGTGCTCATAGGGGTAGGGTTCGCGTGTGTGCGCTTATAGCGGTGAGTGCTTGCGCGTATATATGAGCCCTTGCGTCTATACCGTGTTAAACAAATACATATCATGATTATACGGTCACTGGCTCACCCGTACAACTCCGTATTTTGTTGATGACACAATCAATTGACCAGTCAAACGTTCCACGCGGCGCAACTAGTGTTGCACCATCGGGGCGCGTAACCGTGGGGCCCACCCGTCAACCCGTATATGAAAGAAAGAAATGGTAGTTTGAGTCTGTACTGTGTTAATAAAATAGGAGTACATTTTAGGGTCATCATACGGTCACTGGCTCACCATACAGCTCTGTAATTTGTTGATAACACGATCAATTGACCAGTCAAATGGTCCACATTCAGCAGCGCACATTACCATAGGGTCGACCTGTCAGCGCGTATATGAAGGACATAAATGGTAATAAATTAGTGGTCACTGGGTATTCGAAGTCGTGAGACCTCTGGTTGGCAGTCACCGACGGTTGGGGTGGGGATCCCCGGAGAAAAAGCTCGGCGGGGGGGGGGGGGGGGGGGGGGGGCTAGAGGGATGGCCGGTGCCGCGGTGGGCCGGCAGTGGGGAGTGGTTTCGGGGACGGCGGGCCGGCCGCGGGCGGCGGGGGCTGGCGGTTCGGCCGGTGGTGGCTGGCGGCTCAGGGGGTGGAGGTTGATCATAGACTGGAGGCCCTTGATTTCGTATCCAACGACTGGAAAATCTAATGACCAGAGATGAAAAAGTCAGTCGACTGACGTGTAGCCTCACCCCGCACGTACACATGCACGGACGCAAGACACGCACGCATGTAGGCGTGCAACACTGACACGTACACATGCACGCATGCTGGCGTGCAACACTGACATGTACACATGCACTCACAAACACACGCACGTACGCACCCATGCATGCAACACTGAAACGTACCCTTGCACGCACGCAACACTCGCACGCCCGCATGCACACAGCACACGACGCAAGACACACGCTCAACCTATACGTGCATGCACCCTTTGTTAAGGACATGGATTGTTACGGGTATTAATCATCTTATCTGTGATAAAAAGAACATTGATGTTTGCAGCGGTCTGTATGAATCACAATGTATCGGATGGGCTATCAACATAGTAGGCTTATCTACATGAAAAAGATGACGTCACACTCAATGAACAATCATCGGTTTATGAAATGCCCACTTCTGATCGTCCTGGCCCACCAAAGGTTCCTCTGCTGTGCGCTGCCTGCGTTGGGTCACTGACATGCAGGCCATGCACCCAAAGAGCCCACACGTCAGTAGAATAACGGCGCGGTGTCCTAGGTCAGAGTCGAGAGCGCAACTCGCGGCATGCCCGGCTGAACACGCCTTCGTGCCGCATTCAAATGCCTCCATGAAACCCGCCCGTGTGGAAGCCGAGAAACCTACTATGCACACACGTCCGTTCATGACCGGGTCGGCGTTAAACGCAACGCCGGCCGAGCTCCTCCCATCCGCCGTCTATTTAATCTCCTATTTAAACGAGGCCAAACGCCGGCCAAGAATCGCACACCTCCGCCGCTCCCCTATCTCATCCACCATTTTGTCCACTCTTACAATGGCTTACGAAGAGTAGTTATTCCGCATCCAAGCCGGCTGGGTAGCCCGCCGGATACGAGCTATGCAGCTCGCTGATCCACCTCCCTCCCCTCGCCCGACAGAGCCAGTTGCCGCCCCAAGCCGGCGCGCGGTTCAGCAACTTGCCGCTCCAGGCCAGCTCGACGTGGAGCGGCGCACGGGCGCCGTTGTTGCCGTCCACGCCGCCGCCTCATACCACGTCTCCTGTTTCTGTGGCCGAGACTCCCATGCTGGCGGCTGGCCATGCAAGCAGCGACAGAAGCCGGGTCCGTGGAGAGCGACGAGTCGGTGGCCAGCGCCTCCGCGTCCGCCGCCATCATCGAGGAGAAGTAGAACACGGGAGGCCGCCGCCGCTTGGGTCCCATGAAGGCCACCACGGAGGCGACGCCTGCGTACATCGCAGGTGTCTTGCTGGATCCTTCTGTTGCGAGGACCTTTGTCGACCCCGCATGGGCTCCACAGAAGAGGTGAATGTTAGGATGAACTCGAGCCGGTGCCGGCAATGGCGAAGTAGTCGCCAATATTTTGGCTACCTCGGGCAAAATCCAAACAGCCGCTCCCAGCAGATTCAATTCCCTCGTTCGCCGTGGAATTTTGCCATGTGTTGTTTTCATGGACTAGCAAGATGCCCGTGCATTGCACGGAACATCAAGATGCATTTTTTTACAAACTCCCGCATGCATGGAAGGGATAATTAATGTCCTCCTTTGCTAGTACCACGAGGCAAACACCATTAATATTGCATCGATTAGTGTTAGTGGCCTTGTATATCTGCAAAATTGTAATTTTGATAGTGGCCCCATGTATATAAAAATGGAGGGAGAAAGATGAGAGATAAGGTGAGGAGGAGTGGGGCATGGTGGTGACTGGTGGTCGGACTGGGCGGAGGCATGGGGATGGACGGCGCATTATGTCTAGGTTTGTATCTCTCTCACACACACCCACGTAGGTGGGGGACATGCACGAAGAGAAGAGGTGCACACACGGCGCACGTACTCCCGTATCTTTCCCAACCACACCCGCGCGGGTACACGGTGGAGCTCATTTCTATACGAAAAAGGCAGCCAACGTGGTAATTTGGCACATGTACTGGTTGTCCACTTGGTGGAGGGAGGATCGTCTACCACGGGTGAACACACAAATTGCAACTTGACACGTTATGTTAAATTTAAAAAATAGGCAAACCATGTGGGGCCTACCTTAGAGGCAAGGCTCTATACACTGGAGTACTTTTGATGTGTCCCATCAACTCGCAGAACGAGGAGAAGCTTGCTTAGTACGCCGTATCCCCCGCCCACGGGCGTGGTGGCTCGCAGGATGAGGTGAAGCTTGCTTACTACACCTTACACCCGCTCCCTCGCCCACGCGCGCGGTGGCTCGCAGCGCGAGGAGAAAATTTTACTACTCCCTCCGTTTACTCCTCGTCCCTACTACGTACTTTGGTTAGTACTCCCTCCATTTACTTATACAAGACCACTATAAAAAAATACATTTTGCATCTATACAAGGCCACAAATAGTAATCGAGACAAAATTTACTACTCTCTCTGTCGTGGTTTTGTCACGGCAGATATTCTCATGAAAGGACTTAGTCGTGGAGCCATCGCTATGGGTTAGCTTGAAGGGGTTAAAGCGGACACAGGGACGCAAGAGAGTTTATAGTAGTTCGGCCCCTTCGATGAAGGTAAAATCCTACGTCTAGATGTGATGGAATTGATGGGGTTTCGATGACTAGGGAGCAAACAAGCTTCGCCTAGGTCACAAGTTGTTGTCTATTGTCGTTGAACCACCGCCGGATCGTCCCCTTATATACATTGGTGACGCCCATCGGTTATACAGAGTCCCGACACCGGCTCAGAGATGTGTCTGGTTCGGTCTCCACTATTCCTAACTTACAATACAAGTTACATACCGACGCCGGTTTACGGCTACAGACCTTAAACCGATTATGGGCCTTGAGCCCTCATCTGCCTTCATGGGCTTTAACATACTCAACTACTCATGAAGTTAACCCGGCCTGTCTTGGCCGGTTTACGCCCAGTAGTAATATCCCCAGCATTAGGCCCCAGATTGATTTGAACAGGTTCATGTCAATCCTTAGTAAAATCTTCATCTTCAACATCTTCTGTAAATTGGTGAACCATCGTGACGTCATCTTCTCAGGTCGTTGTAAACCAGCGTGATGTCATCTGTTATAATGAAACTATCCATGATACCTCCTTATTAATAGATGTGCGATAATCAAGGTGACAGCTCTGTTTCCAACTTGCGGCCCCTTGATTCTCGCGCCTGACACATGTCCCTTGCTTTATAAATAGGACCGAAGGGTCATTTCTTTTCCCCCTTCATTCCCTTCTGCTTCGTCTTCCTTGCGTCGCTCAGCTTTGGAGCTTCACCACCGTCGTCGTCCTCTGCTCCGACCTTGGCCACTGCATCACCCTGAGCATACCAGAACATCGCGGCGACCTTCTGCTTCTTCCTCAGCTCCGGTAAGTCTTCTATCCTTTCCACCATAAATCTATTCTAGGGTTTCCAAGTTCTTCAGTGTTCATCGTTTGCTTCTTGTTCATATGATAGATCTTAGATGAATCTGCGAATCTTTGTTCTGTGTAGTTGTAGTTTTTATCCTACATCTTCACTTACGCATCTCAAGACCATAGATGTACCTGTACCTTTGCTCATTGATTCGGTACTGCTCCTTTTGGACCATGAATATTTATCTCTTTTCTGAACACGTTCCAGATCCAAAACTGTAGTATAATCTTGTGAAATCTGTTTTTGCCTACTTACTCATCTGCAATCTTGACTTTTCAATGTTTAGACTAGGCGGTTTAACTTTGTACAAAATTTGATAAGCCAGTATATACCATTAGTCCCCTGGTTGAACCGCCAGAGTCTTTTAGTAAGGCACGGTTACTTTGTAGACCTCCGGTTTAAGAATAACTGCCTCCGGTTTAACAAAATATGCATCAGTGTACGTCCTTCCAATATATTCTTGAACCGGTAATTACTGCTTTGTAGATCTTGACATGGCCAAACAAGCATATGAGTGCACACTACTAGGGAGCAGTAGCGCTGGTTTTGTGCTCACTAGTAGCACGGGTAGGCGCGCTACTAATAAGGCGCTACAGCTATTGCTTAGCAGTAACGCGTGCGGCACGCGCTACTGCTAGGACAAATAGCTGCAGTGCTTGTTCACTCCCACGCTGCTGCTAATGTAACTTCTGGCAGCGTGTTTTCTTTCCATCGCTACTAGTATTGTTTTTTTATTTTTTTATTTTTAGTGTATTTATGCGCCATCGTACAAATATTGGTACAATACCAGTATGAGGTTTACATCATTATGTCCATAACAGTGGGTCAAATGAAGGTGGATTAGGTTCAAGTGGAGGCAATATGTTGTGCATGTCAAAAGTATACTACTAATCCAAACTTGATCTAGTTTGGACTAGTAGTACTTTCGATGTGCACCACATGTTGCCTCCACTTGAATCTAATCCGCCAGCACAAGCTATTTAATCATCATCATAATCATTAGCACCAACAATATTTATTTAATCACCACTAACACTAGGTAATAATAATCATCAGTCATTACCACCAACACTAGCTATTTTATCATCATAGTAATAGTGTAGCACATCATCATCCTCAAACTCATTTCTAGCTAATCACTCCTGCTGCTCTCTCTTAGGTAAAACAACATAAAACATGTGTAGCTCTCCTCCTTGATCAAGTTGGAGCATGCAGATGAACCTGTCTCCTAATTTTGGGTAGCACATCTGTTTGCTGCCCCCTAGTACTTGTCTGCGCTCCCCCATCACATATCTGGTCCAGTCTTGCACTATTAAGCATTCATCGCTGATCTTGAATGCACTAAAGTAACATGTAGGATATCTTGGCCGTAAGCTAATAATACTCATGGTACCTTTAGTCTCGATCCCATAACGCACAACATTCATCGGGAGTCCCTGTTGAAGAACATCGTATGGTCACATACTTAGCAATGAAGTTTAGCTTCACAAATAATGTATGGAAAAGATGCACTGAGGACAAATAGTAAAAATCTTACCATCCTTCCTAAATAGATGTGACCGTAGTTCATGACGAACACTATTGGTCACATGTTTTCAGTACTAAGATTTCTAAGTCCAGGAAGAAAATTTGTCTTAACAGTATCAAGATCCTCAAGCCATGAAACATAATGACTTAGCTCCTCGCAGTTTAGTTCAGCCCCGAGACAGTAGTAGGTCATGTCTACCAAGCGCTGGACATGTTTGCTTGCACCGAAATAAGATGACAATACAAATTAGTTGTCAACTATTTTTGAATAAAAAATATCAAAGACATAAATATGGTTGAGAAACTTACATTTTGGTGTAACTGGAGGCGTCTACACATCGACCCAGATGTCGGTATTACCTTCAATATCATCTTCCGGACGAATGTCAAAGGTGATAACCATATCAGGCTGAAACGCATAAGTCTTGCATAGTGCTCGCCATGTTTTGCATCCCAAATAGGTGTAGTCGTCTGAATTGTATAATTTTGCATGGAAAATATAACCATGCTCGGTCTTCAAATAAACTTTCTTTACCTCCATAGTATGACTGAAACATATCTTATCTAATACAAAAACTTATGCATGGCAGGGGATACGCTAGTAGAATAGTAAAAAAAATATAAGTTGAAGCAAATGAAGCAGATGTCATGCTTAATTACGAAAAAAGACTTGTCGTTGTGACTTACTGTATCCACTTCGAAGTTCTCGTCCAGCTTGATGCTGAAGCGCCTATCATCATCTAGGGAGATTCCGTCGCACAGGCCGCGCTCGTCTTCGCAGTATTTGAAAATACCGAAATCCTTTTTGTCGTTAGACATTTCCTATGTTCATAGTTAAAACATTAATTGAAAATCGATAGAAGACAACTACCAGGATACGGAACACACAAATCCGGGGCACTCGATATTTCCTACATATTCTGGCAAAAGTCATGCCAAAATTCACGGAAAAATCCGGCATGACCTTTGCTAAAATAGGATATATCGAGCGCCTGAAATTTGCCGGAACGGAAATGAATCAACACTCCGGCAATACATAGGCCACTCGGAGGTGTAACCTGCAAACATGACCGGCCACTTGGATATTGAGAAACACAAGATATACATTTCAAAATAACTTATATGTCTCAAATTAGCATGCATTCAATAAGCAAAAGTAAATCATCTCATGCATCCGTACATCGTCGAATATTATCACAAATACATCCTGAATAGTGTCATACATATAACATCACTAGTAAAACTAAAACCTTAGCACACGACGGGTATCGGTGCGGGCGGTGGACACCCACAGAGAAGGAACCATCATGGGATCATAGCTCCAGTGAGATCCCTGGAGAACCTGCCAGGTATTGGAGAACCTGTGCTCCAACACAAACAAGTAGCGACGGATGTGCGCGTCCTCCCCACTAACACGGTGACGCACCACCTCCGCGGAGTCCTCGAGCCTCTGGACCGTCACTGGCTCAGGCGACCGCCACCAAAGAAGGTTCGGGTCAACGACAGGCTGGCTCCTCACCAACCTGCGCCCCCCGGTAGGTAGCGCCTCCCAGTACCACCCCGGCAGAGCCCAGTCCCGGACATGGCCCATCTGGTCAAGCAGGTGTCGTCCTCCTCCGACTCGACGACGAGGATGCGGGATAGGCATCGTCCACGTCGATGCGGGAAAATTGCTTTAACTAAAAAAATAGCAACAAGTTCTTACTAACTAGTTCTATTAATTCAACTAGTTCTTACTAAAAATAAACTTACTATAAATAAAAATATTCTAGTACCTAATTAGTACCTAGTTCTTACTAACTAATTAGTACCTAAGAACTACTGCCCTAATTACCATCTAATTTGATGAACCTATAGGGGTGGAAAGTGGTAGCAGATATTCCAATTATCCAACTATAAAGTGAAATAAGTGGTCAAATTTTACTCGTTTTATGATTCATCTTAGAAATTTGATTCGTTTCCACCCTTACATGAACCCTAACTCATTTGAGCCGCATCCGCATCCGATTCATTTCCACCCTAACTAATTTGATGGAGGTAGAAACCCTAGGCAGAGGTAGGGGAGAGGGAGGAGCAGGCGTGCTCACCTCGGGTGCCTGCGACGAGGGAGGGGCAGGCGGCGTCGAGGTCATGGTCGGGGCTCCGGGGCGGCGTTGAGGTCGGGGTCGGGGGCTGCGTCCTGGGCGACGTTGAGGTCGGGGGCGGAGCCGGCGTTGAATCTGGGGTCGGGGCGGCGTGGGGAGAGCGCGCGGCAGCCGAGGGGCGACGGCGGCGGCGAGAGTGGAGTTGATTTGGGGATGAAGTGGCCGTGGGGAAGGACGAACCGCGTGGTTAAGTCAGAAGTACCAGTAGCGCGTTCCAGAAAGGGCGCTACTGCTACGTTAGCTACAGCGTGTTCTGGAATACACGCTGCAGCTATAGCGATTTTCTGCAGAACCCGCTACTGCTATTCCTTTCTCCTTTTTCCCTTTTTTCTTTTATTTTTCTTTACATTTTATTTTTTCCCTTTCTCCTTTTTCTATTTCTTTCATTTTCATTTACTTTTCTACTTGTTTTTCACTTTATTTTATTTCCGTTAGCAGCAGCGCTTTACACATAAGCGCGCTACAGCTAACGAGATTAGCAGTAGCGCTGGCCCATTATACGCGCTACTGCTAGGTTGGGCTAGCCATGTCCGCCCAGTTCAAACGTAGCAGCAACGCTTTTCGCTAGTACGCGCTACTGCTAAAGTCATAGCAGTAGCGCGGTTTATTTACGCGCGCTGCTACTAAGTAGCAGCAGCGCTTGATTTTGTACAGCGCTACTGGTAAAATTCTGTGTATAGGCTTTTCCCTAGTAGTGGCAACTGGGTCCCTTCTCGAGTGACCGAAGCTCAACTGAACAATTTGGTCAGAACTGGCGCTTTAAGTAAGCAAGACGCCATTCATTGGAGGGTCCTTGGCCCGGAATGCCCTCCCACACCCCAAGCTGGAGAAGTTGTGGTTTTTGCCGATCACTTAGCCCGAGGCTTCAATCCTCCCGGTTCAAAGTTTTATCGGGATGTTTTAGCCAACTTCCAACTGTGGCCACAAGATACTGGCCCCAACTCTGTAACCAACATCTATCACTTTCAAGTTTTTTGTGAAGTGTACCTTCAAGAGGAACCTACTGTAGAATTATTCCGGGATTGCATTCACCTGAACCGCCGTACTGAGTTCACAGACGGACCCAATACAGAACTGGGCGGTATGGCCATTCAAAAGAGAAAAGAAGTCACCTTCCCTCACGCAAAACTGCACAGCCACCCCAAAGAGTGGAACCAAACGTGGTTTTACTACAAAGACACTTCTCCTTCTGAAGAAAATCCCCTGCCGGGTTATCGTCCGGAACGTCTGAGCAATACGCATCCTTTCCCACAAAGGCTGACTGCTAATGAAAGACTCAAGTATTCTCCTCAACTATCCAAACTGAGGGCCTTCATGGCAAATGGGTTGACAGGGGTTGACTTTGCTCACTGCTGGATATCTTGGAGCATACTACCCTTAAGCCAGCGCCCCGGTTTGATGTGCGAATATACAGGAGATGTAAAAGACCCTCAATGACACATTGATATCCAGCTCACAGATGGCGAAGTTACTGAAGCTGTGAAAAAGATATTGAATGAACCGGAAGCTGTCTGTGCTCAAACCGGCCTACTTCCTTTCTACGCTCTTAACAAACCGCCAGCTGTAGGACTCGTACCTTATGCTTTTATTGAATCTGACTTTGTTCAAAATACCCTCTGTTGACATTAACATCTTTCAAACAGGGTGATGATCCGTTTTGGAGCAAGAAGCCTCCACAAGAGAAACCGGAGAAACCAACCCGGCCCAAAACCAGAGTTGTGAAGAGACCCGCTAATAGGAAGAAAACCACTACGTCCTCCAATCCACCAGCTGATGATGATGTGGGTAACCTGGACCTTGAGGTAGAGCTTGACTCACTTGGTTTATTTTTCACACGCCTTATTGATAATGATCATTGCCAGGATGACACTGAAGTCAGTCACGCTGATGCTGTAGAGGTAATCGCTCTTTCTTCCAATTCAAACCCTTTGCCTTCACTAAAAATCCGTCAGGCAAAACGGAAAATTAAATTTTCTCATCCTCTTGCTTATTTGGACCCAAACTTTCTTGTGAAGACACAACAGCACGAAGCTCGCCGCACAACCCGGCACAGCGGCCAGGTAGTTACCTCCGCCGGTTTACAGAATAGTCCGGTTCGGAAATGCCGTTCAGAGGTCTCTAACTCTCTTGTCAATGCTTGTCCTAAAGCCGGTTGTTTTCGTCAACCTCTTAGTCCGTCTGACTCCGATTATCAGGGCACGTCTCATTCATCCTCCAGTGAGTCATCAGCCACCAAGCTTCTGCCACTTAAAACGGTGCTTGGGTAAGTTGTATTTCATCTTGCGTCCTTGATATATTGCTTCAAACAGAAACTGTACTGATCCTTCTTAATTTTTCTTTCTCATGGCCAAACCTAGACCCAGCAAGAAAGCTCGTCTAGACAAAGCGGTAGAAGAAAATATCGCTCCTGAACCGGACAAAATACCAGATCCCGAAGAAACCATCCGTGATGATGTACCGAACGACCCACCACCGCAAGACCATGACTTTGTTGCTGAAGAGGCACATGTTGATGCCACATGCCCTTTTGATCAGCCCATAAGCCCTGTCCGGATTGACAAAACAACTAGTCCATCAAAGCACACTGACAAACCGGCGACCCCAGTACAAACCGGTGAAGCAAAAGATGATGATGTTGTTATTACTGGCATTGGTCGTATGGAGCCAAGCAATCCTGTCGCCTTATCCAAGCATACTGCCAAAGATGAATTTGCTGCAATTGGTAAAGGCAAATGGAATGCCGATTTGGCAACCTATGCCGCTCTGAACGCCCAAGATCTCCATTCCGGCTATCTGAACCGGCTATACACCACTCGTGATTATGAAGCTGGACTGGTTAATATGATGAAAGAAAATATGAGGTAATTTCTATATGCTTCTCTGCTTGTATATTACAGTCTGTCAACTCCAATAGCCCCCAAGTGATGGTTTAAGATATCAACTTAAACCGGGACTTTCCAAGGTGAACTTCAATTCATTTGTACTTTGCTGACGTAGCCCCCAAGGGCCGGTTCAACTTAATGCAGTTAAACCGGGACTTTAGATAGTAAAAATTCCAGCGTTAGTAATAACTGAGCAAATAGCCATTAGCCCCCAAGTGCCAAGTTGAATACTTGTATTGAGCTTGGGTCTTTATATAAATTGTATGATGAAAAGCAAATATGCATTAGCCCCCAAGTACCAAGGGCATAACTTGTTATGTGGTTGGCACTTCAATTCTATATCGTCATCTTCATCATATGATTATCTGTATGCAGGCTGAGCTGAGCAAAAGAGAAAGTCAAATCGCCGATCTGCAAGAAAACCTGAAATCCCAACAAGCTAAAACCTCTAAGGCAAAAGAGGAATTAACCAGCGCTTTAAGCGTCATGGAGAAGCTTAAGGAGGGCTACAACAAAGAGCGGGTGGATTGGGCCACTGAGAAAGCCGCTTTAACGCAATGAGCAGAGAATGCCGAAGCTGCACTCAAACTGGTGGTGGATGAATTAACCAGTGTAAAACGGCAAGTTCATGCCATGACTGCTGGTGTCTTTGGTAAGCCTTCTTGATTTCTGAAGTAACTAGGCCTTCTCATGTAACTGCCGGTTTATTAACCCTTGCAATGATACAGGAACACGCATTGGTCACTTGGGATCAGATGTTGGGAAGAAGTTGAAAGCCGCCTATACATTGATAGAACAACTGTATACTAGTGTGCAATGGATCATCTTTACTGCTTCCCACAACAACCCGCCGCCCACCTTGATCCAGGACACTATTAAAAGGTTGTCTATGCTTCCTGCCCGGGTTGAAGAGCTGAAGAAATCTGCTGCTAGAACCGGCGCTATAAACGCCTTAATCCAGGCAAAAGCGTGGGTGCCGGATTTTGATCCTGTTGAAGCGGCCCAAGGCTACCCTAGCTTGAAGGAAGACGGGACAGAGTTTTGTGAAGAGGATCTCCGAGCTATAAACCGGGAAGTGTGCCCTCTAGCTTGTCAATTGGTTGAAGAGGTGGATTTGTCCCACTATCATGCCCAATATGATGATCAAAACAAATGAGTGGCTGCACCAGTTCCTGAAGCGGAAAACCTTATACCCCCAATCCGTAAGCATACTTACGCTCCTGACATTGAACCGTCGTTGCTGATCGGTGATGAAGATATCTTTCAAGCATTAACTGGAATCGACTGGGCAACTGTTGACTTCCAGCCGCTGGGTAGGGAAGTAGAGGCTGAAGCGGCGCGAGATGACCCGCAACCATCAGGTCAAGCTGGTGACCAAGCATGAACCGGAAGCCGGTTTAAATCACTGCATGTTTGTGTTATCCAGAAAACAATGATCTTATTTGGGCACCGTGTTGCCTTGTAATAGGCTAGCTGATACACTTGGTTTTGATATGCCTTCGTGCATATTTATTGCAACTGATGCCTCCGTTAAATTATCAATCTCCAAACTATTTTCTGCAGCCAAAAAAAACTTAAAGCGCCGCCGCGGTTTTATCACCAGGCGGGTCATGATATCTATGTGTGTGAAATCAAAGATAATAGCTTAGATTTAAGCATATGGTCAAATATTGAGATACATAATACCTGCGATCATGGGGCATGAAGTTGGCTGGGCCAATCTTGAAGCGGAGTTTAGGAAACCCACACTATTGGAGGAGAAAGCAGCTCCTGTGTATATAAGGTCGGTTTACAATGTAAACCGTTCCTGGTTATGATAAACACCGGTTTTACTCATAATAGGATGGTAATAAAAATCAAACCGGGTAATTAGTCTTCGAATTAAAATTTGACCGTGCTCTGTCAATGTGTAATTGAGAGTTGAACCAGTTTAGTAATGTCGGTTTAAAAATGCAACAAAAAAGGTCTTTAACAAGAAAGAACAGAATTCAAGCAAAGGCAAAGAGAAAACCATTTGCAAATGAGGCTTTGGGCCGATCAAGTGGCATTACCATGGTCAGACAAGACCATGCCCCCAAAAAGGCGTAGCTATGGTTCAAGTAAGCCAGGTCCCCAAATGATGCATTGGCATTACGCCGATCAAGAGGTGTAGTGATGGTTCGGGTTCGACCAAAGCCCCCAAGTGATGTTGTGGCACTAGGCCGATCAAGAGGCGTGACTATGGTTCAGACATGACCAAGTCCCCAAGTCATGCTGTGGCTTTCGCCTACCAAGTGGCGTTGCTATGGTTCGGACACGACCAAGCCCCCAAGTGATATGATATAAAGCTTTGAGAAGCTAACTCAAGGGGTAAACCGGAGGCCGGTTTAAGACAGAAACTCCGTGTAACCACACATGATGTAAAAAGAACAGAGACCCCACTTTAGCTGAGGCTCCGGTTTATTGCATTGATCATAATATATACATTGTCATAATATGTACATAAGTAGAGCCTATGGCTCAAGTATAGTAACGCCGAAGATGGGCTATGTTCCACGGCATGTTGGTCTCCTCCTCTGATGTACGTGAGTCTTTGTGCTCTCGAATATCGATCAGGTAGTATGACCCGTTGTGTAGATTCTTGCTGAGCAGATAGTTACTCCCCCGGCCACCAGATCAGGTTTGGAAACCTGAATTATGTTGCTAACATCCAAGGAGACCTAGTCTTCGATGGGTTTGCGTCCTCGACCACCACTCTATGTCCCCGCCAAGAAGACTCTTCAGATCCCCTGCCAGATCTCGTCTAGGGGTCAACACCAACACCCACCTCGGCCTTAGATCCGGGGTAGGTCTCATTGTCTGAAGACGGGAACATAAGCCCCACCGAGCTTCTTTCCCTCAAGGAGCTTCCTACCGAAGACCCAGATGCAATCTTAGACTTGGCTCTGGGCAACCATCCCGAACTGCCGAGGTCTGCACTTAGCGGGTCTGATCAGGCGCCCCGTGCCGAATTCAGCACGACAGATCCGCAGTTCCCGGTCCCGCTTCCACTCCTAGATGAAGCATTGGGTTTGATGCAGTCTCTCGCCATCACGGAAGCTTTACCTCCGAACTGTACCCAGCTCGGTCTGGGGGCTGAGAGTGGGGAATTTTGCGCCCCACCCACCACCCACTTAGTAGACACTATCAAGGACTTAACTGACATGTTGTACTATGCGTCCGAAGACATCAACGACATGGACGACGATGCCGACGACGAACCAAGCCAAGTCCCACCCGTTACGGGGTGTTGGACGGCCACCCGTTACATGGTGGAAACTCCAAAGAAGGACGAGGATAACTCAAGACCAGATGAGGACAAACCTGTCGATAAACCTCAAAAACGCTGACGTCAACGGCACTGCTCACGATCGCATCGGGCAAAGGATAGCAATACCGGCACCGGAGATAATGAGACTCCGGACGATGCCGAAGATCCCGAATACCCTGTCGAGCCCACATCTGAACAGGATGAAAGGGAAGAGGATGAATATAGCCCCGGACACGCTGACAATGAAATTGTGGAGGACATCAACTATATGCCAGAATCCAAAGAGGAGGTCAGCCTCGGTGAGGAAGACTTCATTGTCCCAGAAGAACCCCTTGACCAAGAACGCTTTAAGCGGCAACTCATTGCTACAGTCCGGAGCCTGAAGAAGAAGCAGGAGCAGCTCAAAGAAGAACAAGACACACTAAATGAAAGGTGGACTAAGGTCCTGGCTGCTGAGGAATACGGCCAAGAGCGACCTGTCAAAAGTTACTATAGGCGCAAGCTACTGTTCGATGATGAGGTCCTTGAGCCAATACTGTTGAAATAAAATCAGGCAGATCAACCAGACCAACCACCGCGTGGACGGGACAAAACGACATATCAAGCCGAATACCAACCCGCACCCCCTCGCCGAAGAGGCAGGGAGATGGCAGTTGCGGGATACACATACGACTTGCAACATGACCTAGGCAATAAAGCTGGTTAGACTAGATCTATTTACGGATCAAGGGGCCGTGCCCCGGTGCGAGACAATGGCTATGAAGCCCGGCGTGATGACCGTTACTATGTTCGGGATCAGTACCGAACTCAGATGTCAGCCAATCTCCGTCGTGACATTGCGCGATACAGAGGGGCTGCACACCCCCTATGCTTCACCGATGAGGTTATGGAACATCAATTTCTAGAAGGGTTTAAACTTGTAAACATCGAACAATATGATGGAACGACGGATCCGGCCATCTGGATCGAAGACTTCCTTCTCCACATTGATATGGATCGAGGAGATGATCTCCATGCCATTAAATATCTTCCTCTAAATCTTAAAGGACCAGCATGGCACTGGCTAAATAGCCTCCCAGAAAACTCCATTGGAACCTGGGAAGACTTGGAAGATGCTTTTAGGGCTAACTTTCAGGGCACTTATGTCCGGCCACCAGATGCTAACGACTTGAGTCACATAATTCTGCAGCTAGGCGAATCAGCTCACAAGCTTTGGAATTGGTTCTTAACTAAAAAGAACCAGATCGTAGACCGTCCAGATGCCGAAGCCTTAGCGGCCTTTAAGCACAGCGTCCATGATGAATGGCTCGCCTGATACCTTGGGCAGGAAAAGCCGAAGACCATGGCAGCCTCAACGGCACTCATGACCCACTTTTGTGCGGGCGAAGACACCTGGTTGGCTCATAGAATCAATAGCTCAGGCATCCCCGGCACCTGCGAAGTGCGGTAAGGCAACGGTAAACCTTGCCGAAATAAAAACAAACGTCGGAACAACAACAACGATGATGCAGACGATACGGCAGTCAATGCCGGATTCACCGGTCCTATGTCCGGTCAGCGGAAGAAACCTTTCAAAGGCAACAAAGAGGGGCCATCCAACTTAGACAAAATCTTTGAGAGGCCCTGTCAGATTCATGGCACACTCGATAAACCTGCAAATCATACCAACGGGAACTATTAGGTTTTCAAACAGAGCGGTAAGTTAAATACCAAACACAAGGGAAAAGGGCCTCCAAACAAAGACGATGACGAGCCCCGTCAGCTGAACACGGGGGTCAGAAGAAATTTCCCCCTGGGGTGCGGACAGTGAACATGATGTACGTCACTCATATCCCCAAAAGGGAGCGCAAACGCGCGTTACGGGACGTCTATGCCGTAGAGCCTGCCGCTCCTAAATTTAACCCACAGTCAGCCTATCCGATCACCTTCGATCACAGGGACCACCCAACCAGTATCCATCATGGGGGTTCGGCCACCCTTGTTCTTGATCCAATCATCGATGCATACCACTTTACTAGAGTCCTTATGGACGGAGGAAGCAGTCTCAACTTGATCTATCAAGATACTGTCCGAAAATGGGTATCAACCCATCATGGATCAAGCCTAGTAACACTACCTTTAAAGGTGTGATACCAGGAGTGGAGGCCCGTTGTACGGGCTCAATAACACTGGAGGTAGTATTCGGCTCCCCAGATAACTTTCATTGTCAGGACCCCGATTCCAAGTCACATCGATCTAGCCGGTAACACCTCATATCACTTTGCGGCCTCACGCACGGTATTCCCACGGGTGTAGCCTTACCATGGCACGGGACCGTTTGCGCCTTTTGGCTCACATATATGATAGTGTCGCTAGCATCCATATGACAGAGAACCCGGGCCGACATGACTAGTCATGAACCCAAAGTGGCACTAACTTACGGGGACAGGCATACATGAATCAACATCGAGCATGTCGGTCAGCAGCGTGCGAATCTGGGCTGTAGCACTGGGCTGACAGGACTCCGGTGAACCGGGTTGTAGCAGGCTAGACAGGACTCCGGATGTCACCGCGTGACATTTCCCCGAAGGGACAGACACGGGAACGAAGTGAATCACATGCCGGCCAGTCAAGTGTTCCGGAGCAGTAGTGCTGGGCTAGCAGGACCCCGGTGAACTGGGCTGTAGCGGACTACTATGGCTCATGGAAGCAAAAGACTACATTTCCCCATAAGAGAGGCTACCAAGGATAAACAACTAGGTTGTCAGATCCCACACATACCAAGCATTTCAATCATACACACAATATGCTCGATATGTGTAAATACAACATGGCATCACAACAAGACTCTACGACTCAAAGTATTTATTCATTAGGCTCCGAGGAGCAAGATATTACAAACATGGGTCTCATGACCCAACATTTAGAGCATACAAGTCAAAGCACATGCGGAAGCTTAACATGTCTGAGTACAGACATCTACAAATGAAAAAGGCTGAGAATCCTGACTATCTACCAGATCCTACTGAGGGCACAAGATCGTAGCTGAGGTATCAAGCTAAACATCGAAGTCCACGCGGAACTACTAGCGAGACTGACGTCTCTCTGCAAAAACATAAAATAGGCAAACGTGAGTACAAATGTACCCAGCAAGACTTACATCAGAACTAGCTACATATGCATCGGTATCAATAAAGGGGTGGTGGAGTTTGACTGTAGCAAGCCAGCTTTGACTCGGTGGCTATCCTAAACTATGACTGCAAGTAACTCTTTTGAGGTGGCGCACACGAGTCCACATATTCACCATATCAATACACCACTATGGATCCGCTCCCGTCTCCGTACGAGAAGGCCATCCATAGCACTCATGCTTATCTTTCGAGTTTTAGAGTATCCACTTTCACTTGTCTATGAACTGTTATAGGCAACCCAGGAGTCCTTTACCGCAGACACGGCTATTCGAATAGATGATGTTAACCCTGCAGGGGTGTACTTCTGCACACACGCTCTCACCACTTATCACCGTTTACACGACATGTAATCGGCAACCATCAAGCGGAAGCCCAGCGAGGGTGTCGGCCACGGCCTACCTAAACACTCAAGTCTCTAGTCCAGGTTTATCGCCTATTCAGGTTACATCCACAGGGAGTGCGGCCGAGGTTTCCACATACGGCCCCGAACGATGTGAGCAGGGTTCCCGAGACACCAAACGGGCGCCCGGTACACCGTGCCACATGCCTACCACATCACAGCCCACCCCTCAGGTCAGCGCTTCCCACGGCTTCCAGCATACTACAAACACCAGAAACTACTTGCAACTCCTGGACAGAGGACAAGGGTGATCAAGAAGCCGAGAGGGTCCATTGGTTTCGGGCCCAATGCGTGGTAGTAACTGTTTCATGGATCACAAACACAGAACTCAGTTCCTGAGGACGGCTTCAATGAGACAACACACCATGTACTCCTACATGGCCTCTCACCGCTACCTTTACCAAATCGTGTTCACACACTTAGCTCACACACAGTAGGACATGTTCATCACCATTCCAATTCATCCCCGATGAATCAGACCTGACTCAACTCTAAGCAGTAGCAGGCATGACAAACAAGCATGAATGAGTAGGCACATCAGGGCTCAAACAACTCCTATTCATGCTAGTGGGTTTCATCTATTTACTGTGGCAATGACAGGTCATGCAGAGGAAAGGGGTTCAACTACCGCAGCAAGTAACAGTTGAATCGATGCTGTCCTAATGCAGTAAAAGAGAGTAGGAGCGAGAGAGTCGGATTGTATCGGAATGAACAAGGTGGTTTTGCTTGCCTGGCAATTCTGAAGATAGTATAACTATTCATCGGTGTCATCGATCTCATCGTCGGAATACGTCTATCGAGAGGGGACAACCACCGCCAATAGAGAGGAAACACAATCAATGCAATGCAACAATATGATGCATGAATGTGCCATGGTAATATGAGTGTGTTGGGCTAATGCAACTAAAACCAGGGTGGTTTGAGCTTATTTCAATCAAAGATTCAAACACTAACTCAAGTTATGAATTC
>NC_053023.1:649839003-649852840 GCF_003073215.2 Triticum urartu | reverse complement strand
AGAGAAGCCAAAGCACGAGACAACCAAGGCAACGTCAAGACCAGAAGCGTAGGAGAGCAAGAGGGCGAGGTGGACTCCCTTGGCAAGATCCTTGCCGAGGCAGCCTCCACAGCCCTGGCAAGAGCCTTGCCGGGGCAACTCGCCCGATGCAAGCGGAGCAAGCCACCCTTGAGCCCACGGGATCCAACCCAACCAACTACATTGGAACCAAGGCTCGGGAGGCGCCTCTGTGGTGGCATGCAAATCTTCGTTAAGATCATAAACATGCGAGGTCAGATGAGGACTAGAAGACAGCGACCCTCGGTGGGATCCCAGCCGAGGGAATCCACAAGGCCCCCGGAAAGACCCTTGCTGGGGGCGACTACAATGCCACGGCAATACCGTTGCCGGGCCCCGGCAAGGCCCTTGCCGAGGGCATCAGCAGGGCCACTGCCAAGCCCGCCCAAGCCAAGATTCCACCACCATCCCCAAGGAGCTGCTAGCTCAACCAGCTGGGCAGGCACCTGCATGGCGACGGGCGGCCTCTACACCAACTCAGCAAGCACCTGCGTGGCGGCATGCGACCCTTCATGGAGGATCCACCACCGCGCCAGCCCAGCAGCCAGCCAACATGGCAGTCGCGATCGGGATGCGGAATGGACGCGTGTCGAGGCCAGGCGAGCTGGCGACGGCTGGGACGTGCTTCCCTGGTGTCCCCAGTAAAGTGAGAGGGGCATGTCGGCAGCACATTAAATGCATTTGTCCGACGGGGCCAGAGGATAGACTCATCCACTGTAGACCTTTCCACCTCTCGTGTGCCATTGTGGCAACCCCTTTTCGCCTATAAAAGGAGGCCCGAGGTCCAGGAGAGGGATTCGGCTCTTTTGGGCAAGTTGCACCCCGTAGCTAGCTCAAGAACACAAGAACACTCAAATACATTCACCAAAGCAGGACTAGGGTATTACGCATCTTCGCGGCCCGAACCTGGGTAAATGATCCGTGTGCTTCCTGTCAGACCCGCTCTTTGCACAACCTCGCGCCCGCCAACCGTAGAAGGGATCCCAGTGACCCCATAGGTGTCGTTTCCACCGACATCTCTAGCGCGCCAGGTAGGGGGTGCAGTTGTGAAAATCCGGTCTAGCAGTCAGCCTAGCAGTTCTTCATTGTCATGGCTCCCAAGAAGAAGGCGACCACGGCGGTCGGTTCGTTAGGAGCCGGACGGCCCGTACCGATGCGGGCGAGCAGCGGGCCAGTCGCGGACAGGACCCGCTGCGCGACCTGCGAGCACCAACATTGCTCTGGCAGTCAGAGCCTGGCGAGCGGTGATAACCCACAAGTATAGGGGATCACAACAGTTTTAGAGGGTAAGAGTATTCACCAAAATTTATTGATTCGATACAAGCGGAGCCAAAGAATATTCTCAAGTATTAGCAGCTGAGTTGTCAATTCAATCACACCTGCAAACCATATATTTCTTCAACAGGTGGTAAATTAAGACCATGTATTTCTTCAATAGGAGGTAAATTCTTAACATCTTCAGCTTTAATACCCTTTTCTTTCATGGATTTCTTTGCCTCTTGCATATCTTCAGGACTGAGAAATAGAAAACCCCTTTTCTTCGGAGTTGGTTTAGGAATAGGCTCAGGAGTTGGCTCAGGAGCTGGCTCAGGAAGTGTCCAATTATTTTCATTTGTCAACATATTATTCAATAGAACTTCAGCTTCATCTGGTGTTCTTTCCCTGAAAACAGAACCAACACAACTATCCAGGTCGTCTCTGGAAGCATCGGTTAGTCCATTATAAAAGATATCAAGTATTTCATTTTTCTTAAGAGGATGATCAGGCAAAGCATTAAGTAATTGGAGAAGCCTCCCCCAAGCTTGTGGGAGATTCTCTTCTTCAATTTGCACAAAATTATATATATATATATATCCCTCAAGGCAGCTTGTTTCTTATGAGCAGGGAAATATTTAGCAGAGAAGTAATAAATCATATCCTGGGGACTACGCACACAACCAGGATCAAGAGAATTAAACCATATCTTAGCATCACCCTTTAATGAGAACGGAAATATTTTAAGGATATAAAAGTAGCGAGTTCTCTCATCATTAGTGAACAGGGTGGCTATATCATTTAATTTAGTAAGATGTGCCACAATGTTTCAGATTCATAGCCATAAATAGGATCAGATTCAACCAAAGTAATTATATCAGGATCAATAGAGAATTCATAATCCTTATTAGTAACAAAGATAGGTGAAGTAGCATAAGCAGGATCATATTTCATTCTAGCATTCAGAGTTTTTTGTTTAAGCTTAGCTAATAATTTCTTAAGATCACTTCTATCATTGCATGCAAGAAAGTCTCTTTTAGTTTCTTCATCCATAACATAGCCCTCAGGCACAACAAGCAATTCATATTTATTAGGAGAGCCTTCATCATCACTTTCATCAATATTATCAGTTTCAATAATTTCATTCTCTCTAGCCCTAGCAAGTTGTTCATCAAGAAATTCACCAAGTGGCACAGTAGTATCAAGCATAGAAGTAGTTTCATCATAAGTATCATGCATAGCAGAAGTGGCATCATCAATAATATGCGACATATCAGAATTAATAGCAGAAGCAGGTTTAGGTGTCGCAAGCTTACTCAGAACAGAAGGTGAATCAAGTGCAGAGCTAGATGGCAGTTCCTTACCTCCCCTCGTAGTTGAGGGATAAATTTTGTTTTCGCGTCTTTCAAGTTCTTCATAGTGACCAGCAGATATAAATCCCAAGTGACTCAAAGAATAGAGCTATGCTCCCCGGCAACAGCGCCAGAAAATAGTCTTGATAACCCACAAGTATAGGGGATCCCAACAGTTTTTGAGGGTAGAGTATTCAACCCAAATTTATTGATTCGACACAAGGGGAGCCAAAGAATATTCAAAAGTATTAGCAGCTGAGTTGTCAATTCAACAACACCTACTAACTTAATATTTGCAACAAAGTGTTCAGTAGAAAAGTAATATGATAGTAGTGGTAACGATAGCGAAAGTAACAGTAGCAAAAGTAATGTTTTTGGTATTTTGTAGTGATGATAACAATAGCAACGGAAAAGTAAATAAGCGAAGAACAATATATGGAAAGCTCGTAGGCATTGGATCGGTGATGGAGAATTATGCCGGATGCGATCGATCATCTAACAGTCATAACCTAGGGTGACACAGAACTAGCTCCAATTCATCAATGATAACATAGGGTGACACAGAACTAGCTCCAAGTCATCAATGTAATGTAGGCATGTATTCCGAATATAGTCATACGTGCTTATGGAAAAGAACTTGCATGACATCTTTTGTCCTACCCTCCCGTGGCAGCGGGGTCCTAGCGGAAACTAAGGGATATTAAGGCCTCCTTTTAATAGAGTACCGGACCAAAGCAATAACACATAGTGAATACATGAACTCCTTATTATCACTTCGGGGTTGCCGGATCATAACACATAGTAGGTGACTATAGACTTGCAAGATAGGATCAAGAACTCACATATATTCATGAAAACATAATAGTTTCAGATCTGAAATCATGGCACTCGGGCCCTAGTGACAAGCATTAAGCATAGCAAAGTCATAGCAACATTAATCTCAGAACATAATGGATACTAGGATCAAACCCTGACAAAACTAACTCGATTACATGATAAATCTCATCCAACCCATCACCGTCCAGCAAGCCTACGATGGAATTACTCACGCACGGGGTGAGCATCATGAAATTGGTGATGGAGGATGGTTGATGATGACGATGGCGACGGATTCCCCTCTCCGGAGCCCCGAACGGACTCCAGATCAGCCCTCCCGAGAGAGTTTAGGGCTTGGCGGCGGCTCCGTATCGTAAAACGCGATGAATCCTTTCTCCTTGATTTTTTTCTCCCCGAACACGAATATATGGAGTTGGAGTTGAGGTCGGTGGAGCTCCAGGGGGCCCACGAGCAGGGGGGCGCGCCCCCACCCTCGTGGCTAGGGTGTGGGCCCCTGGCCTTGATTCTTTGCCAGTATTTTTTATTATTTCCAAAAATAATCTCCGTGAAGTTTCAGGTCATTCCGAGAACTTTTGTTTCTGCACATAAATAACACCATGGCAATTCTGCTGAAAACAGCGTCAGTCCGGGTTAGTTCCATTCAAATCATGCAAGTTAGAGTCCAAAACAAGGGCAAAAGTGTTTGGAAAAGTAGATACGACGGAGACGTATCAACTCCCCCAAGCTTAAACCTTTGCTTGTCCTCAAGCAATTCAGTTGATAAAACTGAAAGTGATAAAGAAAAACTTTTACAAACTCGTTTGCTCTTGTTGTTGTAAATATGTAAAGCGAGCATTCAAGTTTTCAGCAAAGATTAACTAACCACATTCACAATAACCTTAGGTCTCATGTTACTCATATCAATGGCATAATCAACTAGCGAGCAATAATAATAAATCTCGGATGACAACACTTTCTCAAAACAATCATGATATGATATAACAAGATGGTATCTCGCTAGCCCTTTCTGAGACCGCAAAACATAAATGCAGAGCACCTTTAAAGATCAAGGACTGACTAGACATTGTAATTCATGGTAAAAGAGATCCAGTCAAGTCATACTCAATGTAAACTAACAGTAATGATGCAAATGACAGCGTGTGCTCTCCAACTGGTGCTTTTTAATAAGAGGATGATGACTCAACATAAAAGTAAATAGATAGGCCCTTCGCAGAGGGAAGCAGGGATTTGTAGAGGTGCCTAGAGCTCGGTTTTGAAATAGATATGAATAATATTTTGAGCGGTATACTTTCATTGTCAACATAACAACCAAGAGATGGCGATATCTTCCATGCTACACACATTATAGGCGGTTCCCAAACAGAATGGTAAAGTTTATACTCCCCCCACCAACAAGCATCAATCCATGGCTTGCTGAAAACAACGAGTGCCTCCAACTAACAACAGTCCCGGGGGAGTTTTGTTTGCAATTATTTTGATTTGATTTGCATAAAGCATGTGACTGGGCATCCCGGTGACCAGCCATTTTCTCGTGAGAGGAGCACTACTAGGAAAAGGCCTACTAATGGCCAGTTTTGCCTACTAATGGCGCATCACCTGTGCGCCATTAGTAGCACGCCACTAGTAATTTTTACTAATGGCGCACCACTGGTGCGCCATTAGTATCTGGTATACTAATGGCGCACCATCCAGTGCGCCATTAGTATATAACACCATGCGCCATTAGTGTGCCTCCCAGGGGCCATATTTAACCATGTGCTTTGGCACACTAATGGCGCACTGCGGATGGATGCGCCATTAGTATACTTGGCATACTAATGGCGCACTCTGTAGTGATGCGCCATTAGTATGAATATTAGGTTTTTTTTTACTTTTCTGATTTTTGCACATGTTACAAAATATATTATTTGACAGAATATAGACAGTAGCACACAGCAACAGCAGATTCATCGAATACAATAGAAGATTAGTCTCCGAATACAATTCATCATATTAGTCTCCGAATTCAAAAGACCGAACAAAGATAAAACATTACAAGTCTCGAGACCGCGAAGTATCGAGTTTGTCGGAAATAATACTAATCCTAACAAGTCCTACTAATCATCATCATACAACTTCTACTTGTTATTCATAACAAGTCATATGATCATCATCTTGATAGTCATCGAACCAACCCTACTTAATTGTTCTAAGCAAATGATCATCAGTATTAGGCAGGACCTAAATACCATATTTAAGCTAAAATAGCATAAAACAATATAGACCCTGACTCTCCATTATGGAGAATGGAGAACATCCTGTCTTCAATTCCTGCGCTTCGCTTCCTTTTGCTTCCAAGAAGCTCCTTACGACTGTCCATACATTTTTTCCATCCTTTGATTTTCATGTCTCCACTTCTTTTAGAAATCTCGTATGGACAGTTGAGATTGGTAGGACGACCTGGCTGTATGTTCAAAACATTAACACTACCTTTCAGATACATCATATGAGGCACACGATTCTCTGGGATTATCTGTTGAAAAACATAGTAATAACTTCATAGTTAGCAATGATGTACTAGTTTTAGAAGTATGCAAAAGATGCACGGATGTCGTAATAGTAAAAATCTTACCAGGGTATCTCCATGGTAGTTACCGTAGTTGAACACATGCACTAGTGGCACGTACTTACCATAATGTTGAGGAGTTTGATTGTAGATATTGTAATTTTCAATGTCAGTACAAAATCCGACCAAATGATTTTTCTCCTTGTAAGTTGTTAATTCGGAGCCATCGGTGTAGTGAGTTTTGTGTACCATCTCCCGCACATTCTTTGAACAATAAAAATAAGCTGTCAATGGAAATAAGCTGTCAACTATTTTGAAATAAACAATATAAATTAGCTAATAACTATGTTTGAGAAACTCACATAGCGGTAGAACTGGAGGCGTATCAACAAGGACCCAATGTACATATTGTCTTGGTTGATGTCAGGATTACCAAGATCCATGGTGATAAGCATACCCTCATCAAAACCATACATCTTGCAAAATGCTTCCCAATTTTTGCAACCAAAATGGGTTACGCTCTTAGAATTATATAGATTTACTTCAAATCCACATCGTGATGAGTCCTTAGGTAAATTTTCTTTGTTTCAGAAATTTCATGGTCTTCAAAATCCATCCTCTCCAAGACATAGCGTCTTGCATGGCATGGGATAAGCTATACCCGAATTGTAAAAGATGAAAATTACACGTTGAAATAGTTGAAGTCATGCTTAATTATGAAAATAACACTTGTCGTCGTTGTGTACCGTTTCAACTCCGAAGGTCTCCTCGAGCTTAATGCTGAAGCGCCGATCATCATCCAGGTGAGGCATATCACACAGACATCGATCGTCGTGGCACCAGTCGCACTCCACCGGGAGACTCTATGTGCACACATATTAAAAGCTAAATATTATCCTCATGGCAGCATCTTGGATACAGTATTTACTGGAAATTCGTCCGCAGTTTGGAAGGGTATTGCGCATGGACTATAGCTTGTTAAGAGGGTTTGTCGATGCTGAGGCACCCTAAAAGCCTAAGCTTTCATCATTTAGGTTCTTATCGACACCGAGACACCCTAAAAGCCAAGGTTTTATCATTTAGGGTTTGTCGACGTCGAGGCACCCTAAAAGCCTAAGCTTTCATCATTTAGGTTTTATCGACGTTGAGGCACCCTAAAAGCCTAAGCGTACATTATTTGGGTTCTCATCGACACCAAGGCACCCTAGAGAAGAGAAGTTAAGTTCTCATCATTTAGGGTTTATCGATGCCGAGGCACCATAGCTTGGGCCTAATCACTTGGCTCTATTGCCACCTATGTTGGGTTTATCATCCAGGGTTTATTGATGCTAATGAGAATTCTAAGTTGGGCCTAATCACTTGGCTATATTGCCACCTATGGTTTAATGCAGCAAGAATGGCGGGGCAGTTGATCCTACTTAATTAAGTACTAAGATACCCTGGCCCATGCATTAGTAGCAAGTACCCCATATGTCCGATTTTTAGCAAAGTCATGCTAAAATTCACGAAAATTTCAGCATGACCTTTGCTGAAATAGGACATATGGAGTACCCCGAATTTTGCCGGAACGGAAAGTTAATCGACATTCTAGCAAACTCAAGGGCCTCTCGGGTACCTGCAAAAATCATCCGACACGAAGGCCTCTCAAGGGCCTCAAGTAGCAGCGGCCCTTCACGAAGCGAACTCAAATGAGTGTGAACACAAAGTGTGGGTCACCAGATTCATGTAGTCAAAGAACCTTCAGGACAGTCGAAACATAGTCTACAATATGCTTGCAAGTAATTTTTCTGTAACTAAGGCATAATATGCTTGCAAGTAAATCACAATATGCTTGCAAGTAATTTTTCTGTAACAGTCTTGCCCCTATTTGAAGGAGAAGCAAATAGATACAATGGGTAGCTTTGGCACAATCCTAAGGCACAATCCTCTGACTAATTCATCACTGTAGGCCGGCATGAAACACACTCCTCCAAAAAAGCCTAAAATTCCACTATTATTGCATTTAAAAAAGCCTAAAATCCACTAGTATTGCCTCTAAGAAAGCCTTAAAAGTCCACTATTATTGACAATCAAAGTATGATCTGAACTGTAAGGAGTTAACTGAAAAATAAGTGTTAACTGAAGTTTTCCAGTACAGATCATAACTGAAGTTATTCATAGAATATAGTGACATCAAATGCAGTTAATTAGTCTTAATTGAATCTTAGTAAGGTTCATTCTGAAGTCAAAAGTCCCCAAACAGTGAAAGGGAACAAACAAAAAAATGTTCGGGAAATTCCAAAAGAGTCTAAAGGTATGGGTTGGTTTTTGGTTCCAATTTGAAAACCCAAAATTTCATCAACACATTAATTATAATTTGTTTATGCAAATACTTCTCTCAGGCAGCCACACACATCTTTCTTCATCCAATTTTTTCCTACATCATCATTGAACATCTGAAACTTACCAGCTCAACTTGAGAAAAAAATGGATAGGCAGGGACATTTGTGCTTTTTGCCATCTAATCTAATCTACCTCTGCTTGATTAACTATTGTTTTGGTTTTCACTTTGTGCCCGCCCATTAGATTAGTTGGTAAAGTACATGCTTCATCTTACATTCCCTACCTGTGTGTACATGCATTTGCAGGTTTTCAGGCCCTGACTAATTAACTACATTGCTGATCAGAGACCCTACTGTTTACTGGGAGGTGGCAGTACTACTGTGCTAGTGTGCTAGTACTGGTTTTTATTCTTTGGAACCTTCTACTTATGAAGCTCTCTCAAGTAAAGATTTTCAACTAGTAGTACATTTTTGTATGGTGCAAAAGTCCAGCAGCACTAGAACTGAACTAATTGATCTATACATGTTGTAGGAGGAGCTATATCATTTTCTCATGGGGAAGGAGGAGAGGGAGGAAGGAGGAAGGAGGAGAGGTACCTGGGCGGGTGCGGCCGGTCGCTGGAGAGGTTGGGGTCAGGGTTGGGGTTGGCGGCGGCGTCGTCGAAGGGATGGCTCGATTGGTCGTCGGGGAGTCCTCCTGGGCGCCTCGGTTGGTCGTGGGGAGGCCGGCGGCCGCGGTCGTTGTCCTGCACCCCGTGCATGGACTGAGGTAGAGGCGGCGCAGGGCAGGGGCCGACGCGGGGAGGCTGTCGGCGACGGCGAGGTCGCGCAGGCGTCGGCTATGGCGGAGCTGCAGTGGTGGGGGCGCGGGGGCGGCGGCGCACGTAGGGGCGGCAGCGACGTGGGGCGGGGCAGCGCGCGGGGGGGGGGACTAGATCTGGCGAGAGGGAGGGACGAAGGGGTCGGGCTAGGTAGAGCTAGGGGGGTAGATTACTAATGGCGCACCCCCGAGCGGTGCGCCATTAGAATGTTTTTTCTAGATAGCAATGGCGCATCCCAGAGCGGTGCACCATTAGTATGTTTATTATTATTATTTTTGTTGCTATTTTTTAATATTTTTTTATAAAACAGTAATAATTTTTTTATGAATATGAAAAAATATCATCAAATGGGGGTGCTCGGCGGCGGTGGAGCGGGCCGGGGATGGTGCGGTGGGTCGGCGGCGACGGTGGAGTGGGGGAGGGTGCGGTGGGTCGTCGGCGGCGGTGGAGCTAGGGGGGGAGGGTGCGGGGTGCGGGGGGGGATCGAGATCGAGATGAAGGGGGATAGCGATCGAGATTTAAAAATATTCATCAAATTTGAAAAAATATTCATGAATTCGAAAAGTGCCCATGAAATTTAAAAATATTCATGAGTTTAAAAATATTCATGAGTTCAAATTTGATATCGTACGCCTCATAGGTCATCAGGTTGTGCTCGGCGCCCTATGACAAGGCGAATATGAGTTGTTCTTCCGCGGAAGAATCTTCATGTAAAGGGTACGACAGAAGCTTCTGCTTGAACCAACGCGTGAAACATGAGTTGTGCTCTTTACTAGTTTAAACAACGAGTGAAACGCGTGAATCTTGAAGTAAAAATAAATAAATATATATACTAATGGCGCACCGGGTAATAGTGCGCCATTACTAGTTTAAACTAGTAATGGCGCATTATGAAACGATGAAACGATGCGCCTTTAGTAGTTTTGCAAAAAAAAGAATAATTTTTTTTACAGTAATGGCGCACTGTCTGCTTGGTGCGCCATTACTACTTAGAACTAGTAATGGCGCACCCCCGACTTGATGCGCCATTAGTATGTATGGAAAAATGCAAAATAATAATAATTTAATACTAGTGGCGCACCCTGTTTCTGGTGCGCCATTAGTGTCTTCCACACTAATGGCGCATCACCAACCAGTGCGCCATTAGTATATAGTAGTGGCGCACTGCTTCCATGGTGCGCCATTAGTATCAATCCTATCTATAGCCCTTTTCCTAGTAGTGAGAGGAGTCCACTCCTCTTGAGAATAACCCGCCTAACATGGAAGATACGGACATCCGTAGTTGATACATGAGCTATTCGAGCATACAAAACGAATGTTTATTTGAAGGTTTAGAGTTTGGCACATACAAATTTACTTGGAACGGCAGTAGATACTTATATAGGTAGGTATGGTGGACTCATATGGAATAACTTTAGGGTTTATGGGATTGGATGCACAAGCAGTATTCTCGCTTAGTACAGATGAAGGCTAGAAAAAGACTGGGAAGCGACCGGCTAGAGAGCGACAACAGTCATGAACATGCATTAAAATTAATCAACACCGAATGCAAGCATGAATAGGATATAATGCACCATGATCATAAATATCGTAGAGGCTATGTTGATTTTGTTTCAACTACATGCGTGAACATGTGCCAAGTCAAGCCACTCGAATCATTCAAAAGAGGATACCACCCTATCATACCACATCACAACCATTTTAATAGCATCTTGGCACACAAGGTAAACCATTATAAGCTCCTAGCTAATTAAGAATGTAATAAGCAACTATAATCTCTAATTGTCATTGCAAACATGTTTATTCATAATAGGCTGAATCAGGAATGATGAACTAATCATATTTACAAAAACAAGAGAGGTCGAGTTCATACCAGCTTCTCCCATCTCAATAAGTCCATCATATATCGTCATAATTGCCTTTCACTTGCACGACCGAATGATGTGAATAATAATAACAGTGCACGTGCATTGGACTAAGCTGGAATCTGCAAGCATTCAATAAACAGGAGAAGACAAGGCAATATGGACTCTTGGTTAAATCAACAATAATGCATATAGGAGTCACTTCAACAATTTAATCATGGTCTTCTCATATCGACCCCCAAAGAAAAGAAAAGAAATAAAACTATTTACACGGGAAAGCTCCCAACAAGCAAAAGAAGAACAGGAAATCTTTTTGGGTTTTCTTTTTAATTACTACTACAAGCAATGGAAACTAAAACTAGCTAAAAGCTACAACTAATTTTTTTAGTTTTTCTTAAGGTTTATCAAACACACAAGAAGAAAGCATAAAAAATAAATAAACTAGCATGGATATCACAATGAAAAAGTATGAGCACCGACATCTAGCAATGAGTGTGTGAACATGAATGTAATGTCGGTGGGAAATACGTACTCCCCCAAGCTTAGGCTTTTGGCCTAAGTTGGTCTATGGCCACGGATGGCCTGGCGGATATCCATAGTAATAGTTGGGGTCATACTTGAAGAAGAAGACTCAGATTGCCACTGGTTGGCAATCATCCTCTGGATCCCACTGGTAATTAGACTGTCGTGGAGGATCAAATTGTGGTTCCGGCTCTGGCTCTATGGCTGATGTAGGGTTCCGGTAGGCGTGAATAGCCTCCAAACGGAACAAGGTACTTGCCTATAGATAAATCAAACAAGGAAGGAGCAGGCAGGGTAATAGTCTCAGGATGATGTTTATCAAAGAACAATTTGTATTTAAGCTCCCTTTCCCTATTCTTTACAATAAAATCATGCGCTACCATACTATTATAATCTAAATAAACAGTAGGCAGCAATTTTTCTTCCTTTTCATAGTGCCTAATAGGTATGTTATAGTATGCAGCAAGGCGTGAAGCATAGACACCTCCAAAGATGGGGCCCTTTGTACGATTCAGACTTAACCGTTTGGCAATAATACCGCCCATACTAACAGAGTCGTCATGGAATAAACCATGGAACAAAATAATAATATCAGGAACACTAAGGTTTCCACAATTTCCGCGACCAATTAAGCAACGACTAGCAAATATTGCAAAGTAGAGTAAAACAGGAAAATGTATGCTAGTGATTCTTGCATCAAAAACTTTCCTAGTTTCCCCTATAGTAATAGTGTCAATAAACTCATCCACATCTCTACGATCTGGTTCCTCTAAGCTACCCTCGAAAGGTATTTTGCAAACCCTGCAAAATTCATATAGTGATATCTTCTTATCCTCATCATATAAATGAAACTCTACTGAAGGAGGTGATTCCCTAGGATAATAGTAGAAGTTTTGCACAAAAGTATTGGTGAGTAAGAGATATTGTTCGCGTTGGTCGCGGAGGAAGTCGGTGAGGCCTGCATTCTTAGCCAATTCATAAAGATCATCATAAATCATGGCTGCTCTCAAGAAATCATTGCAAGGCCATTCACATGGCCGAACCTCCGCGGTGCGAGGCAGATTATATTTGGGCATCTCTGCTTCTTCATTTTGTTTTTCCTTCGAGCTTCGGCTCGTTGAGCCCCTCAAAAATCTCTTCATTATTTTCTGAAAAATTCTGAATTTTTTAGTAACTTCAAATAAAAGTGAATTCAAGCTCAACGATATTGATAGCAACTACTCCTACAAGTGCCTAGAGCATATATCATGCATTAGAACTACTTGGAACCATATAAATTTGACATGCAAGCTCAAGAACATGGTCACCTAGGCAGCACAAATTTGCAATGAATAAAGCACTAGAACAAAAACTAATTGGACCAATGGAGGAGTCACATACCAAGGAACAATCCCCCAAATCAGTTTTGTGAGAGGTGATTTGAGCAAGGAGATCGAAAATCGAAGCAAAATGAGCTAGAACTCGTGCTTGAGCTGGATGGTGATTTTTTGGGAGGAAGAAGAAGTGTGTGGGTGCAGGAATAAGTGGAGGGGAGCCACCATGGGCCCACGAGGCAAGGGGCGCGCCCTGGACCCTCGTGGCCAGGTTCTTGCTCCCCCTGCTATGTTCTCAGTGCCAGATATTCTCAAATATTCCAGAAAAAATCATATTTAAATTTTAGGGCATTTGGAGAACTTTTATTTTCGGGGTTTTTTTATATTGCACGGATAAATCAAAAAGCAGACAGAAAATTACTATTTTTACTTTATTTAAACTAAATAACAGAAAGTAAAAGGAGGGTACAAAAGGTTTTGCTTTCTAACTTCATCCATCTCATGCTCATCAAAAGGAATCCACTAACAAGGTTGATCAAGTCTTTTTAACAAACTCATTTTGAATAACATGAAACCGGAGAAATTATGAATAACACTATGTTACCTCAACTGGGATATGCACATCCCCAATAATAAGAATATCATATTTCTTCTTGACAGTAGGAAGAGGAAATTCAAAACCTCCAAAAATAATCGATGGAATTTTTCCAATAGAATTGATACTATGGACTTGAGGTTGTTTCCTCGGAAAGTGTACCGTATGCTCATTACCATTAACATGAAAAGTGACATTGCCTTTGTTGCAATCAATAACAGCCCCTGCAGTATTCAAAAAGGGTCTTCCAAGAATAATAGACATACTATCGTCCTCGGGAATATCAAGAATAACAAAGTCCGTTAAAATAGTAACGTTTGCAACACAACAGGCACATCTCATCTCTCTCTTTTGG
>NC_053023.1:649814611-649838003 GCF_003073215.2 Triticum urartu | reverse complement strand
AAAGGTGCCCAAGTATTCTCCAAGCTTGATCTTCGTATGGGTTATCACCAGATTCGCATTCGTGAAGAAGATATTCCCAAGACAGCATTCAGAACAAGCTTTGGTTCAAATGAATAAACTGTCATGTCTTTTGGCCTCGCCAACGCTCCTCCGACGTTCTCTCGCATGATGAACTTCATCTTCAACGCCTACACCAATGACTTCGTTTTGGTCTATCTCGACGACATTCTGGTTTTCTCGAAGAATAAGGAAGATCATGCCAAACACTTGCGTTTGGTTCTCGATAAGCTCAGGGAACATAAGTTCTACGCCAAGTTCTCCAAGTGTGAATTTTGGCTCGATGAGGTTCTTTATCTTGGCCATATCATCTCTGCCAAGGGCATTGCCGTGAATCCTGAGAAGGTGTCTGCAATTGTGAATTGGGAACCTCCTCAGAACATGAAGCAACTCCGTAGTTTTCTCGGTCTCGCAAGCTATTGCCGAAGATTCGTTGAAAACTTTTCTAAGATCGCGAAGCCTCTCTCAAATCTTCTTCAGAAGCACGTCAAGTACGTTTGGTCTCCGGAGTGTGATATTGCTTTCAACACTTCGAAAGAGAAGTTGATCACTGCTCCAGTTCTGACTCCACCTGATGAATCCAAGCCGTACGAGGTCTTTTGTGATGCCTCTCTCCAAGGTCTTGGCGCAGTATTGATGCAAGAGAAGAAAGTGGTTGCTTATACATCTCGCCAGTTGAAGCCTAATGAGAAGAACTACCCCACTCATGATCTCGAGTTGGCGGCAGTTGTGCATGCTCTGTTGACTTGGAGACATCTTCTATTGGGAAGAAAAGTGGATATTTTCATTGATCACAAGAGTCTCAAGTACATCTTCACTCAGCCTAATCTCAACCTCAGGCAAACTCGATGGGTCGAAATGATTCAAGAGTATAATCCGAGTATCGAGTATACTCCAGGCAAGGCTAATGTGACTGCTGACGCTTTGAGCAGGAAAGCTTACTGCAACAGTCTGATTCTCAAGCCTTATCAACCCGAGCTTTGTGAAGCCTTCCGCGAACTTAATCTGCAAGTTGTTCCTCAAGGATTCCTCGCCAACCTTCAAGTCTCTCCTACCTTAGAAGACCAGATTCGCCAAGCCCAGCTTCTTGATGCTATGGTGAAAAAGGTGAAGATTGGGATTGCCAAGAGTCGGTCCAAGTACAAGTGCTACCGCCTTGATGACAAGGACACTTTCTTCTTCGAGGATCGTATTGTTGTGCCCAAAGGTGACCTCCGTAAAGTGATCATGAACGAGGATCACAATTCTCTCCTCTCCATCCACCCTGGGAGCACGAAGATGTATCAGGACCTTAAGCAAGCTTATTGGTGGACTCGAATGAAGCGCGAGATCGCTCAATTCGTAAATGAATGTGATGTCTGCAGAAGAGTGAAGGCAGAACACCAAAGGCCAGCTGGTCTCCTCCAACCTCTTGCCATTCCAGAGTGGAAGTTTGACCACATTGAGATGGACTTCGTGACTGGGTTTCCAAAGTCCAAGCGTGGCAATGATGCTATATTCGTTGTCATCGATAAGCTCACCAAAGTGGCTCATTTTCTGCCTATCAAAGAGTCGATCACTGCAGCTCAATTGGCAGAACTCTATACCTCTCGCATTGTCTCTCTGCATGGTATTCCTCAAGTGATCTCTTCAGACCGTGGCAGCATCTTTACCTCGAAGTTTTGGGATTCTTTTCAGAAGGCCATGGGCACCAACATCCGCTTCAGCACTGCTTTCCATCCTCAAACAAGCGGTCAAGTCGACCGTGTCAACCAGATTCTTGAAGATATGCTCAGGGCTTGTGTGATCTCCTTCGGCATGAAGTGGGAGGATTGTCTTCCTTATGCTGAATTCTCCTACAACAATAGTTTTCAAGCAAGTTCGGGCAAGGCCCCTTTTGAAATTCTGTATGGCAGGAAGTGCCGTACCCCTCTCAACTGGTCTGAAACCGGTGAACGTCAGCTGCTGGGTAATGACTTAATCACAGAAGCAGAAGAAATGTGCAAAGTCATTCGTGATAACCTCAAAGCAGCCCAATCCCGCCAGAAGAGCTACTATGATAGTAAGCACCGTGATTTGGCTTTCGAGATCGGAGATCATGTTTACCTCCACGTCTCTCCTATGAAAGGTACTCGTCGCTTCGGTATCAAAGGGAAGCTTGCCCCTAGATACGTGGGACCTTTCAAGATTGTCAGCAAGAGAGGCGACCTCGCCTATCAACTTGAGCTTCCTTCAAACTTTGCAAATGTTCATGATGTGTTCCATGTCTCTCAGCTTCAAAAGTGCTTCAAGACTCCTGACCGCACCGTCAACTTCGAGGACATTGAGCTCCAAGAATATCTCTCTTATCGTGAGCACCCAGTTGATATTCTTGATGAGACTGAACGCAAGACTCGCAACAAGTCAATCAAATTTCTCAAAGTCAAGTGGTCACACCATTCCGACCGTGAAGCTACCTGGGAACGCGAGGATCACCTCCGTTCTGAGTACCCGGCGTTCTTTCAGTCCTAAATCTCGGGACGAGATCCTTTCGTAGTGGTGGAGTGTTGTAACGCCCCAGTTATAACTTTCCCAATTTGTAATCCAACTCTTGCCGTTTCCGGCATTAAGTTATATTTATTTCTCGGGTTCAGGTCTTTGTCTCCGTGTGTTGTTTTCGTTTTCATGCATCTCATATCATTTCATCATGTGCATTACATTTGCATACGTGTTCATCTCATGCATTCGAGCATTTTCCCCGTTGTCCGTTTTGCATTCCGGCGCTTCTTTCTCCTCCGGTGGTCATTTCTAGCTTTCTTTCGTGTGTGGGGATTAAACATTTCCGGATTGGACCGAGACTTGCCAAGCGGCCTTGGTTTACTACGGTAGACCGCCTGTCAAGTTTCGTGCCATTTGGACTTCGTTTGATACTCCAACGGTTAACCGAGGGACCGAGAAGGCCTCGTGTGTGTTGCAGCCAAACACCCCTCCAAAGTGGCCCCAAAACCCACCAAACCCTCTCCATCATCTAGGTCGTTTCGATCACGATCGCGTGGCCGCAAACCGTGCTCAATTTGGAGCCTCCTAGCCCTACCTATAAAAAGATCTCCCCAAATTTGGATCAAACCCTAGACCTCTCTCCCTTTCCTCGCGCCCGACACGTCCGACGGCCGACCATCGCGCCCACCCGCCGCCCCCACCGCCGCGCGGCCCGCCGGCCCCCGCGGGCCGCGCCGCCGCCCGCGGTGCCCCGCCGCCTCCCTCACCGCCCGCCGCCGCCGCCATCGCCGTCCTCACCAGGTCCCGCTCCGCCTCGTCGCCGGCGAGTTCAACTCCGGCAACCATTGTTTCGACGAGCCCGACCAGCCTCGAAGTTTGTGCCCCGATCCGGATCCAGATCTGGAAACCCTAACCTCGGTTGACTTTTTGTCTCCGTCTCAGTATTTTTATGCATATTTCATTGCATCATATATCTACATCCCTGGCTGCATTTTGGGCGTGTAGCATATCAAATTGTTCGTCTCGACGAGTACTTCATTTCATATCATTGCACAATGTTCATTCGAGCTCATCTTGATGCCCTAAATGCTGTTGCAAGAGTGCTAGTTTATATTAGTTTCAGATTCTTATCAGCATTTGGACATTTTTCATTTTTTCCATGATTGATGTGTGCCTCCTATGAACTTGAGTCCTACATGTGTTTTGAAGTATGCCATGCCATCTTTACAGGGGTGTATGCCATGTATTTTTGTGATCTCTGTGGTGACTAGCACAAGCATGCAAAGTAGCTCTCGTAATGTTGCTGATTTCAGGGACTTAGAAATCTTCCAAGTCTTTGTCCTGTCAATATTTTTATGCCATGTATTCATGTTGCTACAGAGTGATCCATGCCTCTTTTGAGCATGATCAGTAAGGATGTTTTGTATATATTGTGGTGCTGTATCCATCCATGTCTTTGTTTGCAATTATGGAGCACCCTACCTTGAGTCAATCAAGCTCTACTTTTGCTATAAAATGTTCCTGGTAGATTGTTTACGTGTTCAGCAATTTTGCCGAGCTTGTTGTAGTTGATCCATGCATGCTATGTTGTTGTTCTTGCCATGTTTAGCTTCTATGCCATGTCTACTTTCTGGGTGTATGCTTAGTTTGTCATGCAATGCCTTGTGGTGAGTGCATCGAGCTTGTAAACATGCCTACTTAATATCTGTTTTGCCATGTTCCAGTTCTCTACTAAGTCTGAATCTGTTAACGATAATTGCGATGTTCACATGGTTGCCATTGTATTTTCTGATCCCTTTTGGCTTATGGTCAGTAAGGGACTTTTGTTGTATGCTTTGAGTAGCTTCGTGACATGCCTTGCTTTGCCATGTTATGTTCCTGTACCATGTTGTTATCGTGCTCTAAACATTGCTTCCTGATGTTAAATTCCTGACATGTTATTTTCACCAAGTGTGTAACCTGATATCTTTTGCACTTTTGCCATGCTTTTTTGAACCTTCTATTGAGTGAATTAGTCGTAGCTCAGTGTTCATCTTTTGTCAAGCATCTTGAGTGGATCCCTGCCATGTGTTTTGTTGATATGATAGAGTGCAGTAGCTTGTTGTTCTTGATGCATTTAGATGGCCTCGTGCTGTTAATCGCAGATCGGTGCCATATTTGTTTTGCTTGTCATTTGCAAAACATGCATCCGTTTCCGGTGATCTTTATATCGATATCGACCGAAATCAACTCATCTTTCCAGTGGAACTCTTGGTTTTCCAAGTTGAGGCCAGGTTCAATCTTTCCTTTCTGAAACATGCATATGCATCGCATATCGCATCCCGCATATCATGTCATGTTTTGCATCATGTTGTTTGTGCATTGCACGTGGTTGATTGTGTCTCCCTTTGCTTGTGTTCTTGCTTTGGGTAGAGCCGGGAGACGATTATGTGAACGAGGAACCCGTTGAGTATGCTTATGAGGATCAAGCTAACGTCAACTCGGAGAACTTTGCAGGCAAGATGATCATACCCTCGAAATCAGTTCTATCTTTGCTTGCTAGATGCTCGCTCTATTGCTATGTCTATGCTACGATATCTACCACTTTCTTATCATGCCTCCCAAATTGCCATGTCAAACCTCTAACCCACCTTGTCCTGGCAAACCGTTGTTTGGCTATGTTACCGCTTTGCTCAGCCCCTCTTATAGCATTGCTAGTTGCAGGTGAAGATTGGAGTTTGTTCCTTGTTGGAACATGTTTTTTTTGGGATATAATTATTAGATCTTGTCTATTTTAATGCATCTATATACTTGGTAAAGGCTGGAAGGCTCGGCCTTATGCCTGGTGTTTTGTTCCACTCTTGCCGCCCTAGTTTCCGTCATACCGGTGTTATGTTCCTTGATTTTGCGTTCCTTCCACGGTTGGGTTATAATGGGAACCCCTTGATAGCTCGTCTTGAATAAAACTCCTCCAGCAAGGCCCAACCTTGGTTTTACCATTCACCACCTAGCCTTTTTCCCTTGGGTTTCGCGGACTCAAGGGTCATCTTTCTTTTCAACCCCCGGTCCAGTGCTCCTCCGAGTGTTGTTCTAACCTAGAGCACCGTGCGGGGCCGTCCCTTGGCAACTTGGGTTACGTTGGCTCCCCTGCGTTTAGCTTATCCGGTGTGCCATGAGAACGAGATATGTGCAGCTCCTATCGGGATTTGTCAGCACAGTGGGTGGTCTTGCTGGACTTGTTTTACCATTGTCGAGATGTCTTGTAACTGGGATTCCGAGTCTGATCGGTTTGCCTTGGGAGAAGGAATATCCTTCATTGACCGTGAGAGATTGTGATGGGCTAAGTTGGGACAGCCCTGCAGGGTTTTGAACTTTCGAAAGTCGTGCCCGCGGTTATGGGCAGATGGGAATTTGTTAATGTCCGGTTGTAGAAAACCTTAAAGTTAACTTAATTAAAATGAATCAGCAGAGTGTGTGGCCGTGATGGTCTCTTTTCGGAGGGGTCTGGTAAGAGAACACGGTCTCGTGTTATGCTTGAATGTAGGTTGTTCTTGGATCACTTCTTGATCATAGTTTATCGATCGTGCCTTTGCCTTCTCTTCTCGCTCTCATTTGCGTATGTTAGCCACCATATATGCTAGTGCTTGCTGTAGCTCCACCTCATACCTTTTACCCTACCTATAAGCTTAAATAGTCTTGATCGCAAGGGTGTGAGATTGCTGAGTCCCCGTGACTCACAGATTACTTCCAAAACCAGATGCAGGGACCGATGATACCATTCCAGAAGATGCGACTGAGCTCAAGTGGGAGTTCGATGAGGACTCACGACGTTGCTACGTTTCCTTTCCAGACGATCAGTAGTGGAGCCCAGTTGGGGCGATCGGGGACATTGTTGCATTTGGGGTTGTCTTTATTTTGGTTCCATAGTCTGACCTTGATTGTATCTGGATGAATGTAATGTTATTTATGCATTGTGTACGACGTGGCGATTGTAAGCCAACTATGTATCTCTTTCCTTTATTCAGTACATGGGTTGTGTGAAGATTACCCCACTTGCGACATTGCCTTCAATGCGGTTATGCCTCTAAGTCGTGCTCCGACACGTGGGAGATATAGCCGCATCGACGGTGTTACATTATGTTTCAAAATTTCAAACAAAGTGCCAAAAGAGCCTCTACTCGCCCAAAACCACATGAGACCAATGTTTGGTGGAAGGAATTTACTTTTCTAACTCAGACCCGTAAAACCTACCGGCCCGACATCCAAAGGTCTAAACCGGGGTAGGTTTGTAACTTCATCTAGACGCCACGCAACCACCTCCGAAAAACATTCATACACCGTGGCCGCCTAAACACACATGCGCTCGGCCGAAATCGCTCCTGCCCACTATTTTGGACACCTGGGATCACAGTCCTACCCCCGACCCGCAGTAGGTCTGAAATTTAAGAGGGGGGTAAATTTTGTACTTCCCCCAAATTTCAAACAAGCATGTCCCATCTATTCAAAAAAATAAAAACAAGGGTGTCCCAGACCGAAACATGGTTCCCCCTTAGCTCCCCCTGCCCCTCCCCCCTCCCCGGCCCATCCCTGGTGGACAGTTTATCCGCATCCTCTGTTCCCCATTAGTACTCCATGGTGTGACACCCCCGATTAAATCGTACACTAATAATACACACAAATGTGTACGATCAAGATCATGGACTCACGGGAAGATATCACAACACAACTATAGACACAAATCAAAATAATACAAGCTTCATATTACAAGCCAGGGGCCTCGAGGGCTCAAATATAGAAGCTCAAAAGCACAAGAGTCAGTGGAAGCAATAATATCTGAGTATAGACATAAGGTTAGACAGGGATGCCTTAAGAAGGCAAACAAAAAAGCAACAACGATCGAAGAGGCAAGGCCTCCTACATGGGACCTCCTAACTACTGGTCGTCGGCGATCTCCACGTACTTGCAGGCTCCCTCCGGGTAGTAATAGTAGTCGACGGGGGTGGCATCTCGCTGCTGGGATCCACCATCTGGTTGCAACAACCGGAAAGAAGGAAGAAGGGAGAAAAGGGGTAGCAAAGCAACCGTGAGTAATCATCCAAAGTACTCGCAAGCATCAGACCAATACTAAGTATGCATTGGTATCAAATGGATGGGTTGTATCTATGGACTAAACTATAGAATGCCAGAATAGAGGGGAAGGCCTAGCCTATCGAAGACTAGCATCTTCAAGCATGTAGAAGAGTAAAGAATAGCATTTTAATACTTAACAAGCATGTTGTAGCATTAACGCCCACAGATCCTTCCTCAACTCCCTACGAGAAAGCAATCCTGGAGCCACATATCCATCACATGTCTCAAGACACCAGTTCTAGTTGTAATAGATTAGGATACTAGTCTGAACGTCCATTACCATAGACATGATATTCGAATAGATAAATTCCCTGCAGGGGTGCACCACGTTAACCAACACGCTTGATTACTCTGGCCGGACACACCTTTTATGGTCAATGCCCGGCCTCGGAAGATCAACACGTCACAGCCCTACCTAGTCTCAATAGAGAGGTCCCCGCTAGTGTACATCCTAAGCGCTCTAGGGTCTTGGGCCCATCGCTCATTGCTCTTCGGGTCATTGCACGCAGGGTGAATACTAGCGCAAACTCGGATGGTCAACGAGATCCAACCGTCCTGCAATGCTGAACTGGACGTCTGACAAAGTTTGGGCTGATACTGCGACGCCAAGGCCCATAACTATTCCCTCGTGGTGGTTAGTGCGCAAAGGCCAACTCAGAACAAATACCCAAAGTTGTTAGTGCATTAGGGGCTCGCTAGATGAGCAGAGACTCGCGATAATGTGACCCCCTCACCCCATCTTGTGGACTTATGGAAAGGGCCCAGAATGCCTGGCCGTGCCTCATAGAAAACTCGTGGCTGCTCTACGGGCCCGCCCGACTTTCACATCGACTCCCAGGTACCCCTCAGGGCTGACCCAACTTCAATAATGGTCTCAAGTAAAGTCTGGGTAACCGTGTGTCCAAAACATCAAGGGGAAAAACCTGACGAATCACCCTTGATGGATTCCACTCGATGTAATCATCAAGGTGAACATGGGAGGAATCACCCTCGAGGTCCACACTTGAGAGGTTGCATGACAGAGTCATGTCGGGGGTGGTGAAGAAGGAATCACCCTCATTAACCACGATCGAATAGCTACACTACAGAGTTATCATCAGGAGTGCGTTACGAGGTATCACCCTCGGCACTCGATAGATCTCTGCAGAGTCACGCAAGAAAGGGGGTGTGATGTGATGTGAGGTGTCGGTCTCTGGTCGTCGATCATGTTGATCGAGTTATCGATGATGAAGCAGGGGAAACAAGGACAAGGTGGGGGTCACTGATGGATCACTAACGAACCTATACTAAGCAGTTTAGGATAAGAAGGTAGGTAACCATAAGTAGGTTACAAAAGCAGGATATTCATCAAAATAGGAGCAATCAATTATAGTAGCAAAATCTAATGCAAGCATGAGAGAATGGATTGGGCGATAATGGAGTGATCAAGGGGGGCTTGCCTGGAAGCTCCGCTGACAGGGAAGAAGGGTCGTCGGTGATGTAGTCGATCACAGTGGCATCAGCAGTGGTCTCGGGGTCTACCGGAGAGAAGACGGGGAAGAAACAGTAAATACAAGCAATAGATGCATGACAAGTAAACAGGGAGAGCTAGGGGTGTTCTAACGCTGTGCTACACAATACCGGCGAAGGGGGAAACATCTGGGAATGTTTTCCCGAAGTTTGGTACTTTTGGACAAATGAACCGAAGGGGGATGGTTGCGGGTTCGCTATGCTAGGGACGTGTGGCAGACGAACGAACTGCGTATTCGGATTCGTCTAGCTATTCTGAGCAACTTTCATGTACAAAGTATTTTCATCCGACTTATGGATTAATTTATATGATTTTTCAAACTTTTAATTGATTTTCTAATATTATTATTTAAGTTAAATCGAAAAATAGCATTATTACAACAGCATGATGTCAGCATGACATAAGCAGTCAATAGGGCGTTGACTGGGTCAAAGTGACGTGTGGGGTCGTTCTATCAGATCTAACTAAACTAATAGTTTTAATTAACTAAGTTTAGTTAATTAGGCTAATTAACCTAGATAATTAGTTTAACTAAGTTTAATTAATTAAATTAAATTATTTATTATTATTATTTTCTTCTAAACTTTCAGGGTGTGGGCCCCAGCGTTCAGTGGCACAGGGGGCATAGCGGGCGCGCTAGCGCTGGCCGAGCGGGATCGGCGAGGCCACGGCCACGGCTGGTGGCGGCCTCAAGGCGGGTGGCCGCTAGCGAGGAGGAGAGCCGTGAGTCTAGGCCGGAGTGGGCGGCTGGTGGAAAGGTTGTGCGGGGCTGCAGCGGTGTGCGAGCGCGCGGGCGGCGCGGCCACAGCGAACCAGGGTGAGGCGACCGCGGGACAGGGCGGCAGGGAGCAGCGGGGAGGTAGCGGTGGCCACGGGCAGGAGCGGGCGAGGCAGGGTGCGGTCCAGAGCCAGCATAGCGGGCGGCACGGTGATCGGACGGCGGGCGCGCGGACGCAACGCGTCTCTAGGGCGCGGAGAGCGCTCGGGATCGAGCGGGGCAGGGGAAAGAGAAGGAGGGACGGCGGCTCACCCCCGTTGTAGGTGAACTCCGGTGAGGCTCGGTGGAGCTATGGTTGAGGAGGAGGTCGAAGACGGCATGGTGATGATGACGAGGCGGCAAGGTGACGTTGGGGCGATGTGGCACCGGCGATTCGGTGACGACGACGACGCACAATGGTGGGGTGGTGACGACGGGCGACGGGGCAACGACAAGTAGTGACGGGGCGAGGCAACAGGGTCGAGGCATGCCAGGGGCGCGATCCAGATCCAGACGCGTGGGAGGGTGGGAATCATGGGGATAGGCTAGGTCACGGTGGGGGAGTGGGGGGTTATCCACGGGGTGAGGGGGCCATGTTGGCCGGCCTGGGGGTTACCTGGGCCGAGACCCAGTGAGGGGCGGGGGCCTCTCCCCCTTTCTTTTTTTTCTTTGTTTGTCTTCTCTTTATATTTTATGTACTTTTGCCTTTTCTTTTTACTTATTTTAAATTTGGATTTGGAACCGACTTTGAATCAACGCAAGCTTAACAATAGTAAAAATCGATGACATGGCACCATTACCATGGGATTACTGTTGCACAATTATCTAGGCATTACAATTCTCCTCCACTACAAGAAATCTCATCCTGAGATTTAGGAGGTAGAAGGAAACCATGCGGGGTATTGATCATGCAGGCGATCCTCGTGTTCCCAAGTGGCTTCATCTTCAGAATGGTGCAACCATTGGAGCTTGAGGAACTTGATCTCCTTCTAACGCGTGCGGCATTCAGCTTCGTCCAGAATGCAGACCGGATGCTCTTTATAGGAGAGGTCCTGTTGCAACTCGAGCACTTCATGATCCACTGCTCGAATTGGGTCCTTGAAGCAATGGCGGAGTTGTGACACGTGGAACACATCGTGAACTTGAGAAAGGTTTGATGGTTGTTCCAACTGGTATGCCACTTTTCCACGCCTTTCGGGAATAGTGAAAGGAACAATATAGCGAGGAGCTAGCTTGCCCTTGATCCCGAAGCGGTGAGAACCCTTCATTGGTGTGACTCAAAAATAAGCTTTTTCGCTAGGTTGATAGACCATGTCTTTATGATGATGGACATACTAACTTTTCTGGCGTGACTGAGCAGTCTTCAGATTCTCGCGGATAATGCAGACTTGTTCTTCGGCGTGTTGGATAATATCCGAACTAAAGAGTGGATGTTCCCTAGTTTCTGACCAGTTCAGAGGGGTTTGGCACTTTTGTCCATATAACACTTCTAAGGAGTCCATCTTCAGACTAGCCTGATAGCTATTGTTGTAAGAGAACTCAGCATAAGGGAGGGATTCCTCCCATTTCTTGCCGAAGGAAATGACACAAGATCGAAGCATGTCTTCAAGAACTTGATTGACGCATTCAACTTGTCCCTGCGACTAAGGGTGAAATTCAGTGCTAAAAGATAGATGAGTTCCCATGGCTTCTTGGAAACTTGCCCAGAATCTTGAAGTGAATAAGCTGCCATGGTCTGAGCTGATTACCAGCGGAATACCGTGAAGTGAAACAATTTTGGACATATAGAGGGTTGCCAGCTGGCTAGCAGTTATGGTTTCTTTGACAGCTAGAAAATGTGCAACTTTGGAAAGTCGGTCAATGCGAAAAGTATAGCATCATTACCTTTCTGCGATTTGGGAAATCTAGAGACGAAGTCCATTTCAACATGGTCCCATTTCCATTCAGGAATAGAGATAGGTTGCAGAGTTCCAGCAGTCCTTTGATGTTCTGCTTTGATACGTCTTGGTGCTACCCGGATGAATAAACAGAGGCGTATCATGAGCTTCTTTCATAACTTCCTGAATCATATCCAGGTTGTCTTTTGAAGGAACCACTACGCAACCTTTAAAGAACAATGTGTCGTCATCTTCAACAATTAAGAACGAGGGCGTTCCTTCTGCGAGGTAGCGCTTAATCTTCTCAACTTGAGAGTCATACTTCTACTGTCTCTTGATGCTCTTCATGAGATCTGGTTCGACAACCAGGGTATTGAGGGAACCCTGGGGAACAACACGGATGTTCATCTTGCGGAACTCCTTAGGAGGGGGAGCGAGTGCACCCGAACGAATAATATGGAGGTTCAGCTTTCTGAATTCTTCAATAAGCGAGTGCTGAACTTTGGGAACCTCGAGATGGTTGCAATATGACTTGCGGCTCAAGGCATCAGCAATCACATTAGCCTTGCCTGGTGTATAGGAAATACCGAAGTCAAAGTCTGCTATGGTCTCCATCCATCTCTGTTGACGAAGGTTCAGGTCTGGCTGGGTAAATAGGTACTTCAGACTTTGGTGGTCGGTGAAGATCTCGCAATGATTACCGAGAAGGTAATGTCACTACTATTTCAGTGCATGTATAACAGCGGCAAACTCGAGGTCGTGAACTGGGTATTTCTCTTCATGAGGGCGCAACTGACAAGAGGCATAAGCAATCACTCTATGCTCTTGCATTAGGTCACAGCCTAATCCTTGACGTGAATCATCACAGTAAATGACGAAATACTTCATAGTATCCGGAGGAGCAAGCACTCGGGCAGAAGTCAGCTTGTCGTGGAGTGCTTCGAAACTTTCCTGATACTTTTCTGTCCACTCGAATTTGACGCCTTTGTGAAGCAGACCGGTCAGGGGCTTGGCGATCTTAGATAAGTTCTCGACAAATCACCGGCAATAGCTGGCGAGTCCAAGAAAACTTCTGACTTGTTTGACATTCTTTGAGGAGTCTAGTCGAGAATAGCCTGAACTCGCTCAGGGTTGACGGCAATACCATCCTTGGAGATGACATTGCCAATATAGGTCACTTCAGGTAGCCAGAACTCATACTTGGAATATTCGGCATAAAGTTGATGCTCCCAAAGCTTTTCGAGAACAAGTCGAAGGTGTTCAGCATGTTCTTCTTTGTTCTTGGAGTATAAAAGGATATCATCCAGATAAACCATGACGAACTTGTCGAGGTATTCCATGAATATATAGTTCATCAGATGAGAGAATGTGGATGGAGCATTGGTCAAGCCGAAGGACATGACGGTGTAGGCGTATGAACCATAGCGAGTAACGAAGGCGGTCTTGGGAATATCCTCTTCACGAACCCGGATCTAGTGGTAACCCAACCGCAAATCCAGTTTACAGAATACTGAGAAACCAGCAAGTTGATCATATAGATTGTTGATTCTGGGAAGCAGATACTTGTTCCGAATTGTTGCCTGGTTGATAGGTTGGTAATCTTGGACCAAACGATTCGTACCATCCTTATTCACAAAGAGAGAAGGTGATTGATACGTCTCCAACGTATCTATAATTTTTTATTGTTCCATGCTATTATATTATCAACTTTGGATGTTTATGGGCTTTATTATGCACTTTTATATTATTTTTGGGACTAACCTATTAACCTACAGAAGCCTTCGTCCTTGGAGTGATCCGGACTCCACCACCACCAGAAGATCAAGCCTGAGCGTCGATCTAGTACTATGCATTTTCTAGGAACTTTTTGGTAACTTGTTGCCAAAGGGGGAGAAAAATGTATAGATCATAGGCTTCGAGAGAGAGAGTGCGCCCTCCACCCTCGTGGGCCCCTCGTGGCCCCCCTGACGTACTTCTTCTGCCTATATATCTCCATATACCCTAAAACATCCAGGAGCACAATAGATCGAGAGTTCTGCCGCCAGAAGCCTCCGTAGCCACCGAAAGCCAATCTAGACCCGTTCTGGCACCCTGCCGGAGGGGGCAATCCCTCTCCGGTGGCCATCTTCATCATCCCGGTGCTCTCCATGACGAGGAGGGAGTAGTTCTCCCTCGGGGCTGAGGGTATGTACCAGTAGCTATGTGTTTGATCTCTCTCTCTGTGTTCTTGAGGTGATACGATCTTGATGTATCGTGAGCTTTGCTATTATATTTGGATCCTATGATGTTTCTTCCCCCCTCTACTCTCTTGTAATGGATTGAGTTTCCCCTTTGAAGTTATCTTATCGGATTGAGTCTTTAAAGATTTGAGAACACTTGATGTATGTCTTGCCGTGTGTATCTGTGGTGACAATGGGATATCACGTGATTCACTTGATGTATGTTTTGGTGATCAACTTGCGGGTTCCGCCCATGAACCTATGCATAGGGGTTGGCACACGTTTTTCCGTCGTGATTCTCCGGTAGAAACTTTGGGGCACTCTTTGAGGTTCTATGTGTTGGTTGAATAGATGAATCTGAGATTGTGTGATGCATATCGTATAATCATACCCACGGATACTTGAGGTGACATTGGAGTATCTAGGTGACATTAGGGTTTTGGTTGATTTGTGTCTTAAGGTGTTATTCTAGTACGAACTCTAGGGCTGTTTGTGACACTTATAGGAATAGCCCAACGGATTGATTGGAAAGAATAACTTTGAGGTGGTTTCGTACCCTACCATAATCTCTTCGTTTGTTCTCCGCTATTAGTGACTTTGGAGTGACTCTTTGTTGCATGTTGAGGGATAGTTATGTGATCCAATTATGTATTATTGTTGAGAGGACTTGCACTAGTGAAAGTATGAACCCTAGGCCTTGTTTCCTATCATTGCAATACCGTTTGCTCACTTTTATCATTAGTTACCTTGCTGTTTTTATATTTTCAGATTACAAAAACTATATCTACCATCCATATACTTGTATCACCATCTCTTCGCCGAACTAGTGCACCTATACAATTTACCATTGTATTGGGTGTGTTGGGGACACAAGAGACTCTTTGTTATTTGGTTGCAGGGTTGCTTGAGAGAGACCATCTTCATCCTACGCCTCCTACGGATTGATAAACCTTAGGTCATCCACTTGAGGGAAATTTGCTACTGTCCTACAAACCTCTGCACTTGGAGGCCCAACAACGTCTACAAGAAGAAGGTTGTGTAGTAGACATCAAGCTCTTTTCTGGTGCTGTTGCCGGGGAGGTGAGTGCTTGAAGGTATATCTTTAGATCTTGCAATCAAGTCTTTTAGTTTCTTGTTTTATCACTAGTTTAGTTTATAAAAGAAAACTATAAAAAAAGGAATTGAGTTTACCTCATACGCTTCGTATTTTTAATATCTTTCGTGAGTATGATGGGAAGGAAAATTGTGCCAAAGTGTTAGAAGAAGAATGCTATAAAATGTTTGGCACTAAATATTTGAATGATGAGCATGATTGCAATGTTGTTAGTATGAATTCTTTGAATATCTATGATGCTAATTATGAATATATATCTAGGTGGTTTTGGTAATTCATAACAACATATAGCTCATTGAGCTAATGCTATTCCAAGATGATTATTTCAGGAAAGCTCAATGATTGGCATGGCATGGATGTGAAAGTGGAACCCTCAAAATGCTAAGGACAAAGGATTGGCTCAAGCTCAAAAGCTCAAGACTCTTCATTTTATATTTTAGTGATCCAAGATCACATTGAGTCTTTAGGAAAAGCCAATACTATCAAGGAGGGATGAGGTGTTGCTTAATGAGCCTCTTGCTTCATGTGCTTAGTGATATGCTCCAAAACCCTCAACTACTTTCCCATATCCATATATGACCTAAACCCTAAGCCAAACTCGGTCCTACCGATTCTTTCTATCCGGCGCCACCGAGTTTCACTTGTCATAAGCCACTGCCAAACCCTAGCAATTCGGTTCTACCGATAGGGATCTCGGTCTCACCGAGATGGGATTGCAAACTCTCTGTTTCCTTTTCGTAACTTTTCGGTCTCACCGAAAGAGCGGATCGGTCCCACCGAGATTGCAATGTAAATTCAGTGTTTCCTTTTTGTAACTTTTCGGTCTCACCGAAAGAGCAAATCGGTCCCACCGAGTTTGCCTGACCAACTCTCTGGTTAGCTAATTACCAAAATCGGTCTCACCGAGTTTGTGTAATCGGTCTCACCGAGATTACGTTATGCCCAAACCCTAACCATATCGGTCCTACCGAGTTGCATGTCAGTCCCACCGAAAATCTCTAACGGTCACTAGGTTTACCTTTTCGGTCCGACCGAGTTTGTTGATTCGGTCCCACCGAGATTGGAAAACTGTGTGTAACGGTTGGATTTTGTGTGGAGGCTATATATACCCCTCCACCTCCTCTTCATTGAAGAGAGAGCCATCAGAACACATACACCATTCCAACTCATATGTTCTGAGAGAGAACCACCTACTCATGTGTTGAGACCAAGATATTCCATTCCTACCATATGAATCTTGATCTCTAGCCTTCCCAAGTTGCTTTCCACTCAAATCTTCTTTCCACCAAATCCAAATCCTATGAGAGAGAGTTGAGTGTTGGGGAGACTATCATTTGAAGCACAAGAGCAAGGAGTTCATTACCTACACACCATTTGTTACTTCTTGGAGAGTGGTGTCTCCTAGATTGGCTAGGTGTCACTTGGGAGCCTCCGACAAGATTGTGGAGTTGAACCAAGAAGTTTGTAAGGGCAAGGAGATCGCCTACTTCGTGAAGATCTACCGCTAGTGAGGCAAGTCCTGTGTGGGCGATGGCCATGGTGGGATAGACAAGGTTGCTTCTTCGTGGACCCTTTGTGGGTGGTTGCTTCTTCGTGGACCCTTCGTGGGTGGAGCCCTGTGTGGACTCGCGCAACCATTACCCTTTGTGGGTGGAGCCCTGTGTGGACTCTCGCAACCGTTACCCTTTGTGGGTTGAAGTCTCCATCAACGTGGATGTAGGATAGCACCACCTATCCGAACCACGGGAAAAACATCCGTGTCTCCAATTGCGTTTGAATTCTCCAAACCCTTCCCTTTACATTCTTGCAAGTTGCATGCTTTACTTTCCGCTGCCAATATACTCTTTGCATGCTTGCTTGAATTGTGTGATGATTGCTTGACTTGTCCTAATAGCTAAAATCTGCCAAGAACTAAAATTGGGAAAAGGTTAAGTTTTATTTGGTCAAGTAGTCTAATCACCCCCCTCTAGACATACTTTCGATCCTACAAGTGGTATCAGAGCTTTGGTCTCCATTTGCTTTGATCTCCATAGCTTTTGGTGGTCATAGCCTTGGTTTCACAACCTAGGAGAGTATGGCGTCTAGCGAGGGAAATTATCACCGTAGAGGTCCTTACTTTGATGGTACTAATTTTGCTAGTTGGAAGCATAAAATGAAAATGCATATTCTTGGACATAACCCCGCTGTTTGGGCTATTGTGTGTGTTGGTTTGCAAGGTGACTTCTTTGATGGGAGAGAACCAAACCGTGAAGCTACCGCGGATGAGTTGAAGATGTTGCAATACAATGCTCAAGCTTGTGATATTCTCTTCAACGGATTGTGCCCCGAAGAATTCAACAAAATCAGCCGTCTTGAGAATGCGAAGGAAATTTGGGACACTTTGATTGATATGCACGAAGGTACCGACTCCGTCAAGGAATCCAAGTTGGATGTGCTTCAAAGCCAACTTGACAAGTTCAAGATGAAGGATGGTGAAGGTGTCGCTGAAATGTACTCTAGGCTTGCTCTCATCACAAATGAGATTGCCGGCTTAGGAAGTGAAGAGATGACCGACAGATTCATCATCAAGAAGATTCTAAGAGCCTTGGATGGAAAATATGATACCGTGTGCACATTGATCCAAATGATGCCCAATTACAAAGATCTCAAGCCAACGGAGGTGATTGGAAGAATTGTTGCTCATGAGATGTCACTTAAGGATAAAGAGGAACTTCACAACAAATCAAGTGGTGCCTATAAAGCCTCATGTGAAGCCCCTACATCATCAAGTGAGAAACAAGACTTCAATGAAGAATTGAGCTTAATGGTGAAGAACTTCAACAAGTTCTACAAGAGTAGAAGCAAAGATAGAAGCTTCAAGTCAAGGTCCTACAATGACAAAAGATCTTCTAGTCGAGAGCGAAACTGCTACAGTTGTGGAAGACCCGGACACTATTCCAATGAGTGTACGGCTCCCTACAAGAGAAGAGAAGATTCTCCAAAAAGAAGAAGCAAAGAATCACCACCAAGAGAGAGAAGGAGTAGAGATGATCGTTATGAACGAAGATACTCACGGAGAAGCAAGGATTCGGAAAGGAAGGAAAAATCATCAAGGAGCTACACAAAACGAAGACATCAAGCTCATGTTGGTGAATGGGTATCCGGCTCCGACTCCGACAGCCACTCCGAGAGAAGTTATCACTCCGACTCCGAAGATACTCAAGATGAAGGTGTTGCCGGTCTAGCACTTGTGTCAACCAACTCCTACGACATATTTGACTCACCAAATGAAGGAATTGGAAGATGCTTCATGGCCAAAGGTCCTAAGGTAACACACCCCGAGTATGTTGATTTCAATAGTGATGAAGATGACTTGTTAGGTGATGATTTGCTTGTTGACAACTCTAGTGATGAATACTATGATGAAAGTCAATTAATCATGCTAATCAAGATAAAAGAATGACAATGATAAGGAAAGAAGATTGAGGCTCTAACTAAAGAACTAAACACTCTTAAGTTAGCTCATGAAACTATCTTCGAAGATCATCGAGAACTTTTAAGAGCTCATGAGAAATTATGCTTTGTGAAGCTCAATCTTGAGCAAGAGCATGAGTACTTAATGGCAATCAATGATGATCTTCACAAGAAAAGTTCTTCTTACATTGCCAAGCATTTACTCTTATCCACTTACTTGCCGCAAGTCAAGTCTAGTAACAAGAACAAGAAGGATTTTCCTCTAGTAGTAACAATAATCATGCTAAATCCAATATTGTTGCTTCTAGTAGGTCTCTTGGTTCCACTTATGATTCTCTTAGCCAAGTTACACTTGAGCAAGGAAATAGCTTATTGAAGGGAATCATAGAGAAAGGTGTTTACAAGAGCCTTGCCGGGAGTAAGCAATTCGAGGAAATTGTACGCAAGCAAGGAATGCACCAGAAGAATCAAGGTACTGGTTTTGAACGAAAGTTCAATGCCAATGGAGTTGATTGGGAAGAAGAATCAATACCCCAAGACAAAGTTTGTTCCTCAACAAGAGAAGTATACTTCTTTCAAGGGGACACAAGCTCAAGATGATCTTCCACCACAAGACTACAAGCAAAAAGGCAAGGACAAGCTTCAAGAGGACATTGACGCATTTGAAGAAGCTCCTAAGACCTTGGTCAAGTGGATTCCCAAGACTACTTCAAGTTCCACTTCATCAAGTACGACTACAACTCCAAGGATTCCCATCAAGATGATGTGGATCCAAAAGAAGAAGAACTAGAGAGTTCTTGAGGGTGACTCCGCCAACATACTTCACTCTTATCATTTTGGCAAGAACAAGTGCAATCAACTTCCACATCTTGCACTAGTTCAAGGAGTCACAAACCCTCTTGTTGGTAAGACAAGGGACAAGGTAACCTAAAAGTTTTCATGGACATCATCCTTTTTGTGCATCACCCTATGTCTATGGATATCCTTGTTTGTTCCTTGTGGGACTAACCCATGTAGGTATTGAAAGTGCAATTCACTCAAATGGATAGCTCCAAGTGATCTACATCAACATTGAGCATCCACATTTTCAACATCTACATGAAGTCATCATCGACAAAACCCAAGGTTAGTTCATCCCTCTTAGGGGGGGATATCACATCTAGGGGGAGCTTTACTCTAAGACTTGAGCTAAAGAAACTCTAAAGATGTGAACACAACAATGCTTTATGTAAAAGTGGTAACCCCACTTGAGCTTAAACGATGAGTATGACCTATGATCAAGTGCTCTCACTTCACTCCTAAGTCAATATACTCATATATAGATGACCTTGTCATCGCAAATTGCTTGATAGATGCTAGAATTGGTTGTGCATGCCTTGCCACATATTTCATTTGCCATCTTATTGTGTGAGCATGCTGGTTGCATATTTTACTCATTCGAGGACATCCACTTGTTGTTTTGATTGTTTGGTTTTATTTTCTTTTGCCAAGTGGATGGACAAGAATGCCTAAGTACCTCCTCTAGCTATCTATGCTTTTCTCGTCTCAATCTCTATTCATGCTGCATCACAAAATTTGATCAAGTCAGATTCGAACCACTCTGTGTGAGGAGCGCTCGGAGTCCCCGATTCGTCATAGACTTAAACTTCCAAAACCTCTTTATGATTCTCGGTCTGACCGATACCCCACTTTCGGTCCTACCGAGATCATTAAGTTGATCTAGGTTTTCGATCTCGGTGCAACCGATTTGAACATTTCGGTCACACCGAGTTTCAGTAACTGCCTGCAGTTATGAATCTCGGTGCCACCGAGTTGTTCCACTCGGTCACACCGACAGGGTCGGGCTATATATAGTCACGGGCAAAATTTGGAAATTTCTCCGAACCCCTTCGCCCGCGCGATAGCCTGCTCTGCCAACGTGGTCTCCGGATCGTCTTCTCGCCGCCAGCCGCCTCCAGTCGCTGGTCTCCGTCGCCGTCAATGGGAATTCTGCCCCGCCGTTGCCGCCGTAGCGAGTCTCCGCCGAACTAGGGTATGGACTCGATCACAGTGCTATTCCCTGTCCAATTCCTAGCACATTGTGTTCTTCATGATTCTTGCCACGATTGAAACACTCCTATCCAGTCAATACACCCGTAGATTAGCTTTGATTCAAAAATTTTAGGGTTAGGTTTTCGCCGAAACCATCTCGGACCCACCGAGTTGAAAAACTCGGTCCCACCGATTTGGCTTATGCCACTGCACAAGTGAGACTCGGTCTGACCGAGAATTACTTATCGGTGTGACCAATTTTGGAACTCTGTGAAACCCTAGCAGTCTCGGTGCCACCGAATTGTGACTCGGTCCTACTGAGTTCACTAGTTTAGGTTCCAAAACTACTTCGGTATCACCGAGTTTGAAAATCGGTAGATCCGAGATGATTTCAGTGGGAAACTAAAACTAAGTTTTTGGATCATTCTTTTGCAAAAATCTCTCCATTTTGTGATGCTCATCTTTTCTACCTCATCTATAACCTATTCACAGGGTCAGCAGTCAGAGCTTGCAGCATGTCTGATCAAAGTGACAGCCAGAACATGTCAGAGCAGCAGGTGCACATGAGTGAGGGCACTAGTCCCTCCAGCTCTTCAGATGAGGGCAGCAGGAGCACCCCTAGCAACTTGCCAAAAGCTGCCACCAGACAGAGGAAGAAGAGAACTTCTGATTCCGAAGATGAAGATTATGTGGCAGAGGAAGAGGCCACATCAAAGAGAGTTGAGCCAGCTCAAGGCACAAAGCCAGGGCTGAAAATCAAAAGGCCAGCAGGCAGGCAGCCCATGTCAAAGGCAAGAGCCTCAACTGAAAAGCCTGAACCCAAAGAGCCAGTTGCTGCTGAGGGAAAGAAAAGAAAGGAAAGGTTCAAGAAGACCGTAGCCAGAGTGCTAGGAAAGGCTTCCATCATGGAAGAGGAAGAGGAAGAAGAGGTAGCTGCACCAGCACCCAAGGCACCCAAGCTGATGGGTGATGCCATAAGATCAGGGGCTACTGCATCTAAGCCCAAAGCTGCCTCCAAGCCAAAACCAAAGAGGAATACAAGGAGCATTCCTGCAGCTGAGAAGAACAAGGCCCCAGTGCCTGAGACTGTTGCTGAAGAAGAGGATGAAGAGCAAGTTCTGAGAAAGCTCAAGCCCAAGATCCCAGACCACAACGATGCGCATCCTGTGGCTGAGGACATGAAGCTCAGGAGAGATTCAGGGCTGAGGAAGTGGAGAGAAGCAGACCCATATGCTTCAAGGAGGAGGACTGCTGTTGACTACAGGTTCCACACTAAGGAACAGCAAGACTTCTATGAGACAGTACTGCTTGATAAGAAGCCAATAGTCTATGATATGAGATGGGTTGACTGGCAATACATCAAGGACAATGAGGAGCACTATCCTGGAGTGCAAGACAGCTTCATAGCTTGTGGAGTAGCTGACTTTGTTGGGCAGAAGCTCACAAAGTGGAATGAGGAGCTTATAATGCAGTTCTACTCCACAGCACATTTTTATTCAGATGGGAGGATTACATGGATGTCTGAGGGTACAAGGTACCAATCCACAGTTGCTGAGTGGGCACAGATCATTAATGCCCCAGAGGAGCATGATGATGACTTGGACATATATGCCAAGAAGAAGATGGACCATAACTCTATGTCTAATATGTACAAGGAAATTCCAAATGAAGCACTTGACACGTTCAAATTTGGGTTTGTGCATTACCTTCTGTCAGGGCTGCCAACTATCAATTGGATCTTGAGGCACACCTTATTGCCCAAGTCTAGAGATCACAAGATGATCAGAGGCCATGCTATCAACTTGCTACATGTATTTGATGTGCCTCAGAAGTTCAAGGTGATGAGCCTCATAGTGGAAACTATCAAAAGGACTGCAGCAGATCAGAAGAGGAGTTGCGGATATGCCCCTCAGATCCAGGAGCTCATTAACTCCAAGATGGGCACGGGCATATATTTATTGGACAAGGAACACCTGCCCATTCGTCCAGATTTTGAGGACAATCAAGTTGTCATGACTGAGAACGAGCCATCATCTGCCCAAGCATATGCAAAGAAGGAAAAGGCAAGGAAGGAGAAAGCTGCCAAGATGCCAACTCAAGAGGAGGCATCTGAGTATTTCTTGAAGACCAAACAAGAGCAGCTTGGTTACCTGATTGCATCCACCCTGCGGATTGAGCAAGGTCTAGCCACCCTAACTCAAAACCAGGCAAGCCTAGAGAGAATCATGGAACAAAAGTTCTATGACTTGGATGTCAAGGTAACGGAGATTCAGTCTGCAGTGGAGCAGCTCCAAGATGATATGCAGGAGAGGAGAGGCAGGACTACCACTCATGCCTTTGCCAGAGTGCCACGAGGTCCGAGGTCGTCTGCCGTGCCAGTTGCTGACACAAGAGCCACCACCTCAGCACCAGCTACAGCCTCAGTTCCACCAGCTCCAGCATCTACTTCAGCTCCAACTCCAACGTCTACTTCAGCGTCTACAGAAGCCTTCGTCCTTGGAGTGATCCGGACTCCACCACCACCAGAAGATCAAGCCTGAGCGTCGATCTAGTACTATGCATTTTCTAGGAACTTTTTGGTAACTTGTTGCCAAAGGGGGAGAAAAATGTATAGATCATAGGCTTCGAGAGAGAGAGTGTTGCTTTTCTCTCTTGCTTTATTTGGTGGTTTTTCAAACTTGTTTGCTTTTGAGTGCTTGAGATACTACGTCATTATTTGTGAGACATTGATGATCATGTGTTTGATCATAAGCTACACTTAATGCTTGCTTAATGCTATTATCTTATCTATCTTATGTGATCTTTCAC